>NC_142934.1:56184980-56204980 GCF_046866305.1 Octopus bimaculoides | reverse complement strand
GTGGTAATTGAATACTTAGAAAAACACTTTGCTCACCACAACACACGCGCACACACACACACACACACACACAAGGGAGACAACTATGGATTAAGTTAGGTGCATAAAATAAGAATCAATTTATATAGTCACAAAAAATAGTTTTTTTTTTCTTTACAAATATATTTTCTACTCTAGTTCTTGTTTTACAAATATACTTTCTACTTTAGCTCAAAATAGTTATAAGTTACCAAAGAAGAGTTCATTTGATCTACAAATAGACATAAAGCTACGCTATTTGCTCAACAGTTTATATTTTTGTGCAGATGATAAAATAATGGGGGGAAAAAAAGGGACATTTTTACATCAATCATGCATTAATTGACATAGCACTAGCAGACTTTGGAACTAAGTTGTTTCCAAGTTGGATGTCATTCCTAGAACCAAAACCTATTTTACTGGTGTGAAATATTTTATCTTTTACTAGTTTCAGACACTGGACAACAGCCATGCAGGGGTTACCACCTAAAAGGGTTTTAGTAGAATGAATCAACCCTAGTAACTATTTTAGAAATCTATTACTTATTCTGTCTCTCTTGCTGAACTGCTAAGTTACAGAGATGTAAACAAACCAACACCAGTTGTCAAGCAGTGGAAGTGGACAAGCACACATGTGACTGGCTTCTTTCAATTTCAGTCGACAAAATCCACTCACAAGCCTTTGGTTGGCCCAGGGCTATAGTAAAAGACACTTGCCCACGTGATTGGGAAGCAAACTTCTAACCACACAGCCATACTTGCCCCTTAGAAATGGAGATGATTTGTATTACTCTTTTGGCTTAAATAAAATGGACCAAGATAAATATTGACAACTCTTCTGCAACAGTTTGGACAACATAATCAGCGCTTTAACCCTTTGAGTACTAAGCTACTAGAGAGACTCCCTAGGTTCTACAATACAAACTTTTTGTTTTAAAGAAATATAAATTAAAACCTATCAAAATTTCATATTCTGAACCTTATTTGACTAAATTCATAATTTTCAAAAACATTTAAATGAAGGCAGTGCATGTCAGTTAAAATATGGTAACAAAAGGGTTTGTCCTAGTTGTCATACCCTTCAAATATTGTTAATTAACCCCTGGTTAGTAATAAGTAAGAAGACCAATGCTTAAAAGAATTCTTTCTCTGATCTGACCATCCTACCATTTTATTCAAACAGTATCTAAACCTGGAAAAAGCCAACAGTAAAAGCATCAAATCTTTGATCATGAAGCATCATCTTTGATGATCAGGAAGAGTCAAGGTTCCAACGAAGAGTCAAGGTTCCTATGCCAAATCTTATTCAGTGAGTTCACTTTGGGAAGAAGACCATGGGGGTTGTCCTCTCCGAAGATACAAGGACCAACTCAAAGCAACACTAAAAGCCACTGGAATTAAGCTCAAATCATTTGAAACACAAACCTGAGACTGTACCAAGTGGTGGCATCTCATCACCATCAGAAACAAAAACTGTGAAGCCACCAAAAGAGAAAAGGAAGAAATCAAATGACAGGCAAGAAAGGCTCGACACAATCAACCTCCACCAACATTGCCATGCAGTCAATGCCATCAAGTCTTCTATGCAAGAATTGGTGCTACAGTCATCAACAGTATCACCAAAAAGGAAACATTCAGCAAAGATGAAAATAAATGCTTGGATATGAAATAAAGCTGCTGCCACCACTGATGTACCAAAAAATTACATTATCCAAAATGTTTTACTTTTCTTTATTAAAGATGGATGTGGTTGGAGGAAAATTTGTATTATTTCTAACGGGATGAGTGACCAAATAGAGGCTCACTCTTACAGGCTTGTTTAAAGGCAGTTGTTTTAGTAACTTTGGTCAGCTTTTAGCAAAGCAATTAAACAGAGGCAACAGATTGATAGATATAAAATTTTGGAATCCAGAGATGCTGAGATTTTTTATTACATACTGAAAACATGCTGTTATCTATTCTGCTATTCCACGTCTAGCTGTGGTGTGTGTGTGTGTGTATGTGTAGTGCATGTAAGTAGTGTGGTGCACGAGTGTAGAGTAGTGTGATGTGACATGATTATAATGTGTGTGTCTCCGCATGCATGTGGTGCAGAGTGAGTGTAGTGTGCAAATGTGCATATTTCAGTGTGTATGGTATAGTGTGTGTGTGTGTGTGTGTGTGTGTGTGTGTGTGTGTGTGTGTGTGTGTGTGTGTGTGTGTGTGTGTATATATATATATATATATCATCAGCATCATCATCATCGTCGTCGTTTAACATTCGCTTTCCATGCTAGCATGGGTTGGACAATTTGACTGAGGACTGGTGAAACCAGATGGCTACACTAGGCAGGTGTGGCTGTGTGGTAAGAAGCTTGCTTCTCAACCATATGGTTCCAGGTTCAGTCCCACTGTGTGACACCTTGGGCAAATGTCTTTTACTATAGCCACAGGCTGACCAGAGCCTTGTAAGTGGATTTGGTAGGCAGAAATTGAAAGAAGCACACATATGTATGTAAGTATGCATATATGTACATGTGTGTGTGTGTGTGTGTGTGTGTTTGTCCCCCCATCATCACTTGACAAGTAATCTTGGTGTGTTTACATCACCATAACATTAGCAGTTCAGCAAAAGTGACTGATAGAATAAGTACCAGGCTTTAAAAAACAAGTACTGGGATCGATTCATTCGACTAAAAAAATTCAAGGCGGTGCCCCCAGCATGGCTGCAGTCTAATGACTGAAACAAAAAAATATGGTGGGGCAGCATATCTGTAGGTTGGACACAATGTTGCTGATGATATTATGATTTCAGATTTGCATGTGAATTGCTTTTATGCTTTAAGTTCTACATTCAGCGATGAAATTCCAAGAATGTTTCCATAGCAGTAAATATTGTAGTATGATGCAACTATATCAAAACTACATAATCTAAAATGTTTTACATTTCTTTACAAAGTGTGATTTGAGGGAAATTTGGCTGCTATTTCTAGCGGCTGGAGCGAGCACGAGTTTGTGGTTGGTTTGTAGGACATACCGCAGCAAAGAGACTATGTGTGTATGCAAGTGTTTGATCGAGTATTTCAAATTAGTTCACATTTAAGATTACTTTGTAGTATATACTCCAAAGGCTTCAGCCATCACCGCAGTTGTAAATTAATTAAATTTATTAGACACAGGAGACAGTTGTAAAAGTCTATCATATCTATTATACAACAGTACCACAGACAGTGCAATAAAGTTCGACTATATGCTGCCAATTCTTGTTCATTAACTTTCATCAGCAATTGGATATTTATACATTTTAAAGCCACAGTGAAATTGTACTTATAGCTCCTGACATTGGATGGAGCTCAATGCAGTCCTCTGGTTCATTGAATTTTTTCCAAACAGTTCGACTCATGCTAACATGGAAGATGGATGTTAGATGACGACGACGATAATGATACTGATAATGGATGCAGGTGTGACTGTGTGGCAAGAAGCTTGCTTTCCAACCACATGGTTCCGGGTTCAGTCTCACTGCTTGGCACCTTGGGTAAGTGTTTTCTACTATAACCTTAGGCCAACCAAAGCCTTGTGAATGGATTTGGTAGATGGAAACTGAAAGAAGACCACCTTATGTGTGTGTGTGTCCCTGTGGCTTAGTGGTTTGGCAGGAGAGACCGATAAAATAAGTATTAAGCTTACAAAGAATAAGTCCTGGGGTCAATTTGTTTGACTGAAACCCTTAAAGGCAGTGCTCCAGCATGGCCACAGTCTAATGACAAACAAATAACAGTAACTAAATCGGAGACTGATTGAATATCAGACATTTTCAAATTAGTTGTTAGAATTCTATTTTTTCCTGTTTTTAATTTTTGTACAAGGTCCTAAACTTGTTTAACCCTTTTGATACTGACACGCCTCAGACCATCTCCATTTCCCTGATACAAGCTCCCTATTTTGAACGGATCTAAATTAAAACCTTCCCATTAAAACTTCATGTTAATTGATGTTTGAAATGCAAGCTTAATAATGACAAAGTTACTTTAGTCAATTCGTCATCATTTTCAAGAGTAATTGAAACAACATAAATGCGGTAACAAGTGAGTTAAGAGGAATACAGATATTCACTCAAACACTTAATGATAATCCTACTCGTTTACTGATCCAAGCAGGTTGATGATGAGTTGTTGTCATTGTCATCACCATTGATTTTACGCCTGCTTTTTCTATTCAGGCGATATGGCATGGATGATACTTCTTGAAGCAGTACTCAATAGTCAGATGCCATTCCTGGTCCCAAACCATTGCTTGTTTTCAAGTGAGGTACTGTTTCCTATGGCTTTGTATTTCAAATAGCTGCAAGCATTTTATTTGTGGAAGTCACGAATATCACTACTGAAGCAGTGAAGACACACACACACACACACACACACACACACACACACATACACGCTGACATAAAATACTTCAATGCAACTTCTGCCTACCAAATTTCATTTGCAAGGCATTGGACAAACTGAGGCAATAATACAAGATGTTTGCCCAAAGAACCATGCAGTAGAACGGAGCCAAACCAGGTGGTTTCAGAGCAAACTTCTAAACCACATAGGTGTATGTGTGTGTGTGTGTGTGTTAACACAATGTAGTTGTATAAGTGAATACACATACAACAGCTGGCATGCCTGTGTGGTTAAGAAGCTTATGTCCCAACCACATGGCCTTGGGTTCAGTCCCACTATGCAGATCTTGAGCAAGTGTCTTCTATAATCCCAGGCTGAAGCCCCCAGGTGGAAACTGAAAGAAATCCATCATGCATGTCTGTTTGTGTGTTCGCCTGTACCCATCACTTGATATTACATGACAGCTGTAAACAAGCAAGTGATGTTGTTATGTTTCTATTCATTGGTAAGAACCCTGTTCGGTTGTGGGCAAATATTACCTTGTTTGGAAACAGGTGAGGGTAAGAAACAAGAAATGGCGTCCAGTCATAGAAAAGGTGCCTTGATGCATTCCATTTGACTGATGCAAGCAAGGAAAAGTGAACGTTAGCAGATAATGATAATGATAGTTGTTGATGGCAGCGTAATGGACAGAGAGGAAATAAGACTGCCTGACTTCAAAACCTTTCTCAATTTTATTAGCTATGTAATAAATGACAGAATAGTTATAATCTATTAATAGAAACTTGTTTGTTGACTGCTTACCTAAAACTTCTCTCTCTAACACAAATATAGTCCATAACAATAACAATAAAAGCAATGACACTCATTTCATTGACTGTTCGATATATACATACATATATATATATTGCCAGTACCGCCTGACTGGCCTTCGTAGGATTTTTGAGCGAGATTGTTGCCAATGCCCCTGGACTGGCTCTTGTGCAGGTGGCACATAAAATACACCATCTTGAGCATGGCTGTTGACAGTACTGCCTGACTGGCCTTCGTGCCGGTGACACGTAAAAGCACCCACTACACTCTCAGTGGTTGGCGTTAGGAAGGGCATCCAGCCGTAGAAACTCTGCCAAATCAGATTGGAGCCTGGTGTAGCCATCTGGTTTCACCAGTCCTCAGTCAAATCGTCCAACCCATGCTAGCATGGAAAGCGGACTTTAAACGACGACGATGATGATGATGATGATATATATATGACAATTTTGAAAATGATGATTTCTCACACAAGTAGAAGGCTTCAAATTTGGAAGTGTCATAGTGTTGGTTGTATTAACTTCAATACTTTGGACAATTACTTTATTTAAGGCAGAGTTCACCTCAGCAGGTTTTAACAGTCATCATACAAAGTCATAGCTAAATGTCACAAAGCATTCTGCATATGCTCTAGTGAATCAGCAAATTCTCTGCATTTATTTTTGGGAAAATTATAATAGAAATAATGATTTTTAACAGTCACAGTTTGAACTTCGGCAGAATTTCAATTCAGTGTGTAAAAAGTTGGAGGAAATGTTGCTAAGAATTTTTGTCTGACACAGTAATGATTCTGTCAGCCGGCCACCTTGATCATAACAATAATAATGATAATAATAATAATAATAATAATAATCATAATAATAATAGAGGTAACTCGAACATGGAGCCTAAAAACAGAAACAATTCCTATCATCATAAATGCATTAGGTTTGAAAAAAAAGACATTCAGACAAATACATAACAAAAACACCAGGACTTACAAGTATATACAACATACAGAAAATAGCACTACTAGGCACCGCATACATCCTATGTAAAACACTTTCAATACAGTGAAAATAAGAGCACTACAACAAACCACAGCACATACCCAAGGCGCACAAAGCTGTGCTCGGCAGTGCAGTGAAAGCACGTTATAAAAATAAGACTATAATGATAATAATAATTCATTCTACTATAGGCACAAGATTGGAAATTTTGGGGGAGAGGACTAGTCAATTACATTGACCCCAGTGTTTCACTGGTACTTAATTTATTGACACCAAAAGGCTAAGAGGCAAAGTTAACCTTAGTGGAATTTGAACTCAGAACATAGTGATAGGTGAAATACTGCTATGCATTTCACCCAGCAGCTGAACAATTCTGCCACATCATCACCTTGAATAATAATGATAATCCTTCCTACTAAAGGCACAAGGCCTGAAATTTGGTGGGAGGGTGTAATTAATTACATTGACACCAGTGTTCAACTGGCACTTATTTCATTGACCCCGAATGGATGAAAGGCAAAGTTTACTTCAGTGGAATTTTAAATCAGAACATAAAAACAGGCAAAATACCACTAAGCATTTTGCCCAACATGTTAACAGTTCTGCCAGCTTGCCACTTTAATAATGATAATAATAATAATAATAATAATAATAATAATAATAATAATAATAATAATAATAATAATTCATTTTACTATTGCAGCGGTTCCTAACCTGTGGTCCACAAACTAAATTCAAAATTTCACACACACACATATATATACATATAAAGATGAGCATATTAAAAGGGTTCCTTGGGAAAACTCATTTAAATAAAAGGGGTCTTTGGTAGTGAAGAGGTTGGAAACCACTGTACTATAGGGACAAGGCCAGAAAATCTGGTGGGAGGGGACTAGTTGAATATATAAACCCCATTCAGCTAGTATTAATAATGATATTATTATTATTATTATTTGTAACACAGAATCAAGGCCTGAAATTTGACAGAGAGGAATAGTTGATTATACCACCTCCTGTACTTGATGATATTTCACTTTATTGACCCTGCAGGGAATGAATAACAAAGTTGACCATGGCATGATTTGAGCTCAAAACCTGAATAAAGGTTACAAAGTATTTTGACTAATGCTATTTTGTCAATCAGTCTGATGATGATGATAATTATAATAATAATAATAATACTTTCAACTATAGGCACATGGCATGAAATTCAGGGTAAAGGAACAAGTTGATTATATTGACTCCAATGCTTAATGAGTACTTATTTAGACACCAAAAATAAAAGGAAAGTACGAACTTGGATGGTAAAACCAGAAGGGAAGCTACTAAGCATTTGTCCAGCATGCTAATGATTCTACCAGCTTGCCATCTTAATAATAAAAATAATAATCCTTTCTACTACAGGTACAAGGCCAGAAATTTTGGGGAGCGGGGTTAGTCAATTACATTGATTTCAGTGCTCAATTGATACTTATTTCATCGACCCCAAAAAGATGAAAGGTAAAGTCAAACCATCACAGAATTTGAACTCAGAATGTAAAGACAGATGAAATACTGCTAAGCATTTGTCCAGCATGCTAATGATTCTATCAGCTTACTATCTTAATAAAATTCATAATTTTGTTTTAATGGGTGCAAAGTTAATATCTGCAATGTTTCTTTTGTCAGTAAAACAAATCCCAGTATAATATTGTTGAAACGTTTTGTTGATTTCTCTTTTAACATTTGAAACTTTATAATCATGGAAATAAGAAAAAAATACATCAAACTATCTTCTCTAAAATACAGCACCTATATCAACTTAATCACTTAGTAATGGTGGTGCTAAAAGTAGTAATAGTAGTAATAATAGTAACAATAGCAGCATTGATAACAGAGCTGATGTAAAACACACCTCTCACCCTTTAGTCAGTTTGGCTGAAACCCAAACCACTTGACCTTTCCAATATCCAGCTAGATCATCTAAAACTGAAGTGTTGATTGATCTGATCAAACGCCGCTCAAGTAATATATAGTGATTCTAAGTGCTAATAATTTATATTCAACTTTTGTTTGCTTTCAAATGCTCTCTCTCCATTGCTATATTTAATAAAAAATGCACATGCCTTTGGCAGAGCAGTATTGGCGTCAAGATACACATCATAGTTGCATAGAAATGCAATTCAGTTAGTAAAAGAATACCTAAGTTTTACAAGCAGTAGTTACTGTTTTGAAGACCACAACTCTACACTCACCCCCATATACCTCTTAACATATAGAATCCTTTCTTCATTCTCTATTAGAACTTCAAAGTATATTTTACCAAAGTATATTCCAGGTGTGGCTCTGTGGTAAAAAGTCTGTTTTCTAATCATGTGGTCTTGGGTTTAATCCCACTGCATGCTACCTTGTGCAAGTATCTTCCACTACGGACTATCATGTGTGCATCCATGCGTGTGTGTGTAAAAAAGAAAATGCAAAAATTTTTATGTTGGAAAAGATATACTTTTATGAAATAAAATATTTACATAGTTGCCTGGCTAACCATGACTAATTAGTTAGTCATGACTAGCGCAAGCGAAACAAGTTGGCTATGGAAATTCTATTTCAGAAAATACTTATCTTTCATTTGTTTCAGTAATTAGACTGCAACCATACTGGGGCACCACCTTGAAGAATTTTAATCAAATGAATCAACCCTGATATTTCTTTATTTTTAAAGTCTGGCACTTATTCTATTGGTCTCTTCGGCGAAACTGCTAAACTATGGGCATATAAACATACCAACACCAGTTGTCAAGCAGTAGTAGAAGGCAAACAGAGACACAAAGAGATATCTGTATATTTACAATGAGGCTCTTTTAGTTTCCATCTACCAAATTCACTCACAAGGCCTTGGTCAGCTCAAGGTGCCACACAGCAGGACTGAACCTGGAACCATATGGTTAGGAAGCAAACTTCTTACCACACAGCCATACCTGCACCTAATTTTACTCTTTTACATGCTTCAATCATTTGACTACAGCTATGCTGAAGCATCGCCTTTAATGAAAGAAATTGATCCCAGGACTTATTCTTTGTAAGCCTAGTACTTATTCTATTGGTCTCTTTTGCCGAACCACTAAGTTTTGGGGACATAAACACAACACATTGGTTGTCAAGTGATGGTGGAGGGACAAACACACACACACACACACAAATGTGTATATGCTTTCAGTGCAAATGATTTTTTTATACAGCGCTGTTTTTACAATCCTGTAAATAATAATAATGGTATTTTTTTATATAACCTTAAAGCGACCACCGTGCAATGACTAAGGAAAATGGTCTAATAAAGGGATGTGGGTTCGACTCCTACGCAGATAGGAAAGCCTTCTTTTTTTCTGTCGAGGGCTTATATACCCTTTTATTAGACTATTTTCTTTAGTCATTGCATGGTGATTACCATAAGCTTTAACTTTATATAAAAAAAATACCATTATCATTTACAGGATTGTAAAAACGGCGGTGTATAAAAAAAAACCCATTTGCACTGAAAGCATATAGAAAAACAAACATGAACTTTTATAGTTCTTGAATTTGACAGAAAAAGGGAGGCTGATTTGCTGGTGTAAAGGTAACACAGTTGTGGGTTTGACTCCCACGCGGATAGGAAAGCCTTCTTTCTGTGAAGGGCTTATATGCCCCTTTATTAGACTATTTTCCTTAATCATTGCATGGTGATTGCCATAAGCTTTAAGCTTATAGAAAAAAAAATACCATATATATATATATATATATATATATATATATGGTAATCATCATAATCATCGTCGTTTAACATCCGCTTTCCCATGCTAGCATGGGTGTTTTTATATATATATATATATATATATATATATATATATACACACACACACACACACACATACACACAACAAGCTTCTTTCAGTTTCCATTGACTAAATCCACTCACAAGGCTTTGGTTGGCCCAAGGCTATAGTAGAAGACACTTGTCCAAGGTGCCACGCAGTGAGACTGAACAGGGAACCATGTGGTTGGGAAGCAAGCTTCTTACCACACAGCCATACCTGTGCCTATTTGTATATTTTTTCCAACATACAATTTCTGTGCTTTTCCTCGGAATTTTTTCCTTGAACCTTTTCACTATATATATATACATACATATATACATATACACACACTCACATACATATATGTATACATCTGTGTGTGTGTGTGTGTGTGGCTTTGTGTTTGTTCTCCAACCCATCACTTGACATCTGTTCGTTTGTTTACACCCCCCATAACTTAGATGTTCAGCAAAAAGAGACCTATAGAATAAGTACCATGCTTACAATAAATACTGGAATCAATTGCTTTGGCTAAACCCTTCAAGATGGTGCCTCAGCATGGCCGCAGTCCAAAGACCGAAACAAGTAAAATATAAAAGATAATGAGGCTTTGGTGTTATATCAAGATATCCCTCGGTATTATTGGCAGCATCCCAGTTGAAATAAAATGTCAGAGAAGCAAATGCTTCAAGACTAAAATACATCTTGGTAGTAGCAACAACCCTTCAATTAGTGTTTAGTGTTCAGTGAAAACATATTCTCACCTCATGCACTTATTTTAAGAGACTGAGAAATGTTATTGCAAAAACACTACTACTAAGTATCTTAAAAACCAATTTCCTCTTCACACATAAAAAGCCAAAATATCTGGTATTCGCGAAAGCATGAATATGTGTGAGTGCATGTGTAATATACACATACATACAAAGTATTATGCAGCATACATTATTATAAAACTTGTTTATATAGTAGTAATTAGCTTCAATTATAATTTTACTGTTGAAACACTAATTTCATAAAAGAAATAATGTTTATACACAAACTGCTAAAAAGATGTTAACTATCTGAATTGGCAAACAAATCTAAACAACTCTCGAGGAAGTGCTTATGTTACTAAGGTGCATGTTTACTTTTTACAATAACAAACATTACATTAAATGAAAACTACTTATAAAAAAAAATAATAAAAATAATAACACGGAAAATAATTATGTCTGACAACATTCCAGAAAGTCGTAACATATTTTGTTTTCTTTTCAAAATGGTTCTTAAGTTAGAAAGACATTTTGAAAATTATAATAATAACCACTATGCTTTGGACATTTTAAGAAGTGAAGATTGTAGCTAAAGGATGAAGCAGAGTGATTCCACATGGAATGTGATAAGAAAATCAATGGACCCATGAGTACAACTTTTATAATAAACAACTGCTGCTAAATAGACAAAATGCCATGAATTTTGGGGAGAGGGTAAGCTAATTAAACCAGCCCCACTACTTAAAGGCAAAGTTGACCTGGAGGGATTTGAGCACAGAAACGTAAAGAGCTGGAACAAATACCATACAGCATTTTATTTTATAATTCTGCCAATCGACCATTCTGAGAATAATAACTAAAGGTGGTTGTAGTGATGATGAGTTCAAATCCAATGAAGGTCAACCTTTCTTTTTCTTTCTAGATTCAAAAATTAAAGTATTGGTCAAGTACTGAGGTTGGTTTAATTGACAAACCCCTTCTCATAAAAAATTTTGGCACTGTGTTGAATTAGAAACAATTACTATTGTTACAAATATCACATCAACAGGACCTGGGAGAGAAGGCCTTTTTTTATCAGAAACATATGACAGTGCAGTAAAATCCAAAGGGATAGTGAGGCAGAGCTGAAAAAGCAGGCATTCAAATAGAGCAGTGTTTCAACCATTTTTTACCGATGGACCCCTTTGATAACTAGTTTACCTCTGTTGGACCCCCATAGCCATTTTATGCTTAAAAATTAGTCTTATAGATACACCTTTTAAAGTTCTTGTTTTGTTTTTTCATACATTAACTTGTGTAGGTTGAACTATGTAAAATGTTAGAGAAAGAAACTTAGCCTTCTTACATTAAATACATCAAAAGCAAAATTTTTTCATGAATCCTTAATATACTACTGTGAATCCTCAATTTTGCTTGCATTAATCCCCAAAAACCTTACATGGAACCCCCCGCCCTCCTGGGGCCATATACAGATCCTGGTTGAGAACTACTGAACTAGAGAGAAGAAGAAAAGACAGCTCAGATTTAAGAATGGCAGAGAAAAGTTGTTGATGGCTTGTGCTCTATAGAAAGTGAAGAACTTAAGGAGTGGTAAAGAATATTGTTGTATTAGAAATGTGTGCTTAATATAAGTGACAATAAATATATTACTTATGTACAAAAGGAAGCTTGTGGGGGCCATTAATAAACCTTAGAGAGTTAATAAAGCATGGGATAAGTATGTCTGTTGGCACATGCTCCATTTTAACCCTTTCTTGAAACACTCATCCTCCCCATTCTATGAAGCAAACTCATTTTCAAGTGATCTTAAAATAAAATTAAAACCTTCCATCAAAATCTCGTGCCTATGTTCTAAACACCAGCTTAATAACGAAAGTTATTTTAATAATTCCTTCATTATTTTTCAAACAAATTGAAACAAAAGCAGTTTATTTCAACAGAAATATGGTAATGAGAACATCTAAAAAGTTTTCTAATCATAAAAAGAGTATGAAGGGACAAAATAAGAGGCTCTCATTCTAAACTCAAGTGAACACTTTGCTGTTGTCAGGTTTAGCAACAGTGCTCTCACTGAAGTTGACAGAGGTGAAAAACCATTGTGAGTAATGAAAGAGAATAAATCTCTGGTAGAAACATTGAATGTGCAGAGTTCTTAAATGTTTCAGTGACCATTAGATCCAGTACTCTAGATACATTAATAGAGCATCATAGATTCAATTCTCGATCAATTTCAGCATTTGATCAGCATTCTACTCAGTAACATCCCATTTTCTAAACTTTATAATAATCACAGTTTTGAAACTTAAAAACATATAGTTCCAATTCTAATGGTAATAGACTTGCTGTTTCATCCAAGGTTAGTCCTGAGTAAGGGAATATAAGTTTGAAGTAATTCCAGCTGTGAAGATCACGTTTTGTTTTTGCATAACTTGGACTACAATATTCAATTTGTCTTCCTCTTTTAACTCTTTAGCATTCAGATTATTCTATCAAATGTAATATTTAATTATATTGTTTTGAATTAACTCTTTAGTATTCAGGTTACTCTGTCAAATGTATGCCTTTTTATTCCCATTGGTTTGAATTAATTATGCATTATCTTGTAACTGAGATTTCGAAGATGTGATTGTTTATGTCAAATTGTAGGGTAGGTGTGAGAGGCCAGATCTAGCTAGTTTAAACACAAAACATATAGAAAATTTTGGCTGGATATGACCTGTTTAAATGCTAAAGGGTTTATCACGCAGTACCTCGTAGCTTTGAGATTTTGATGATGTGATTGTAGAGTAAATGTATGAGATCAGATCTGGTCAGTTTGAACATGAAACAGGTAGGATATTCGGGCAGGATGAGGCCAGTTTAAATGCTAAAGGGTTAAAGTATTAGAATGTAGTTTGAGGGAGATTAAATTGCTGCTTCTAGTCAATCAAGTTATACAGGTGCTATCTCAGTAGCTTACGAAGAGACATTTGATGCTGCTCTGTTGAATACACTGAACAATAGCAGCATAGAAGCTACCTCCACATCTGGTTCACAAGACTGTGTACAGTAAATTTCAAAATGTTTTCCATCTACAGCACAGTGAATACAATATAAGCCCTTTTGAAAGCAACCCACCTGAAATTACCCTTAGCCCTACAATACAAACTTCTTGCTTAAAAGTAATCAAAAGTAATATCTTTTATCAAAATTTTATATAAATTAATGATCAAAACATTAGCTTAATACAGTTATTTCACTAAATTATTTTTTTAAAACAAAGACTGAATTTCCGCAAAAATATGGTAACAAAAGAGTTGAAATGTTATGGAACACCAACTTTTAATTTAAAAGTTTAATGCATAAAACAAAAGAGCGAGTACTGAATAAGTTTTAAAGAGAGACATGTATATATAAGCATTGTACTTTGTCACAAAGGAAGACATGCAATAGTGTAAAGAAGGTTGCTCCCCAATTACATGGTTTCAGATTCATTCAATCTCACCGTGTGGCACCTTGGACAAGTGTCTTTAATTATAGCCATCCTCTGGGGCAACACTTTTACCATTTTGTCTGCTGGGACCATGAGGTGGTCTGAATTGCAGGAAATTGCATGTTCCATGCTTTAATATAAAGTTACCCCACATAAACAACTTTGGCCTGTCATCTGAATGTTTGTCTATTTTCATAAAATCGAGACAAATCTGTATTTTTATTTATTTAAATCTGGATTTAGCTTCAGCTGATGGACTGACATTTTTCTTGCCCAAGAACAATGTAATCCTCACTGAAGGAGATAAGGATAGATTTGCTAGACCAAAATATTTCCCTCCAATGTCATTGAAAGTCTAGGCTGATCAAAGCCTTTGTGAATGGGTCTGGTTAACAGAAATCCAAAGCTTATCATGTGTGTGTGTGTGTGTGTGCGTGTCGGGTTGTTTCGATTCCCATAAGTTAGCAGTTTGGCAAACGAGACCTATATAATAAGTACCAGACTTGAACAATAAAAATAATACTGGGGTTGATTTGTTCAACTAAATTCTTCAAGGTAGTGCCCCAGCATGGCTGCAAACCAGTGACTGAAACAGGTGAAAGATAAAAGATAAATCCCAGCATTATTTGACTGATCTCAAAAAGTTGCAATACACCTGGGGATAATACAAGGTATAATTGCTGTAAATGACTTTTCTGTGTGTGTCAACAATAAGATAGAGTCAGCATAAGAAATATGATATTTTCAGTTTCTTAAAACGGAAGAAACTGTCACATATATGATAACCACAAGGTTAGTGTAATACACATCCTCATTAACAAAATATCAATTATAAGACAACCAGCATTAACAAAATAACTCTAAACATGAGCAATATTTACCGTGAATATCCGAAATTCATTGTTCCGCGTTCTTCTAAAGCTCTCCTGTGAAAAGAAGAAAAAAAGTAATATATTAGTATTAATATAAACCAATCAAACATTAATAGTACAATAAATAATTTATTTATCCCTTGTGTATTAAAGTGGAAAAATCCACATCAACTGAGTCTAAGTAGAAAAAATAAGCTTTTATCATCAATTTTTTTAGTAATCCATCTGAAAATGTTTGGTGATTATCAAATAAAATCTGTATATTAGTACTGCTGGTTTCGAGTCATAATTTTTCCCTGTCATATATCATTTGTTGACAGACTCAAAATTACATCATAAGAGGGCCTATCACAATTTTCTAATAAAACTTAATAGGAAGGCCTTTATATGGTCCATTAGACCTGCTGGAAATAATAACCAAATCTCTTTCAAAGCAAACTATACATTAAAAGTAAAATAATAGAAAAATAAAAAGTCTGATTAAAAAAAGGATAGGAAGGTTATGGTTGGAATGGCACAGATCATAGTTGACCTAGGGCGAAACAACTACCATCTCAATCTAAGGAAACAGATGCGATGGTGGGGGTAGGGTGGGGCATTTAATAAGCTCAATAAAGCAGTTAAATTTACCCCTTAACAAATCTTTTAGTGTCTTTTTTTTTTTGCTTGTTTTAAATCAACAGTGCTTGTATCAAGTACTATATCTTTAGTACTTAACTAATTTACAACAAACAGTGAGTCACACAAGAAAGATGGAGTGAATATTATTTGAATACAGGTTAACTTCATTACAACAACGAATATCTTCAATGTCTTATAAGCTGGAGTTGTGAGTTATTGTACAGGATTTTGAGTATCATCATCATCATCATCATCATCATCGTTTATCGTCCGCTTTCCATGCTAGCATGGGTTGGACGATTTGACTGAGGACTGGTGAAACCAGATGGCTACACCAGGCTCCAATCTGATTTGGCAGAGTTTCTACAGCTGGATGCCCTTCCTAACGCCAACCACTCAGAGAGTGTAGTGGGTACTTTTACGTGTCACCCGCACGAAAAGGCCAGTCAGGCGGTACTGGCACTATGTCAAATCTGCTCAAAGGATGTACCAGTACAAGTGATATACAATGACAACTCCAGTCAATGCATACATGTACGCATACCTGCCTGATTGAACCTGTTCCTCTCTCAAATCTCCCTTCTGTCCTACTTCTTGGACCACTGTCACCTTCAATGACCACCTCTATCACTGAACTCCACCCAGATTACCACTGAAACTCTGTATTATTTAGATTACCATTTCCTGGATCTTACAGCACACTGTTGTTCATTTGTATCAATATTTCAGAGTTAGGAAACAAATTGTAGATTGTCATAATAAGCTAAACTCTGAATTGAAATTATATTTCCAACATTTTTTTTTTGCTTTTCAACACATCATTTTAACTTTACAGTAGTTATTTCTGAAGGCACATGGTTTAGTGTTTAGAGTATTCAGCTCACGATTGCAAAGTTGGGAGTTCAATTCCCAGCAAGGTGTTGTGTCATTGAGCAAAACACTTTATTTCATGTTGCTTCAGTCCACTCAGCTAGCAAAATTGAGTAGTATCTGTATTTCAAAGAGCCAGCCTTGTCACACTTTCAGGGAGATTCTGTGTGACAGAATCTCCCAGAAAACTTTGTTAAGAGTACACATGTCTGGAGTGATCAGCCACATGCATGTTAATTTCATGAGCAGGCTGTTCTGCTGATTGGATCAACTGAACCCTCGTTGTTCTAACCAATGGAGTGCCAATTTAAATTATTTCTGAAGTTGCAAAAAGAAAAAAACAAAAAAAAAAACTGGTTTTTAGATATTAAAAACACTGTATATAATAAAACCCACCTTTTTCTTTTTATTACTACATGAAAATAATGACCTGTGCCTCTTTATTAATTAGCCTGTTTGATACCAACCTGCCTAAGACCATCCCAGCTTCTATGACACAAACTTCTTGTTCTAAAGTGATCTAAATTAAAACTTTCCATCAAAATTTCATGTTAATTTTTGTTTCAAGTACCAGCTTACTGATGACAAAGCTTTTCCTATTAATTTTTTTAATTATTTTCAAAATTAATTGAATCAAAAGCAACATAGTTTAACAGAAATATGTTAACAAAAGGGTTAAATAATCACTCTCAATTTCCAAACTACTTTGTGTCCATTTTTACATAGCTAATTATCTATCTATTTACAGGTCCAACAAATAATGGTTATGACTGCCGATGACTGAGAATCCAGAGACATTCAAAATTGTCTCCCTTATTTGCTTCGCCTGACACAAATGTGAGCTAACTTTCTAATCGTTATTTTTCCTAATTACTGTATTTAAAGTAGTTATTTCTGACACTATAATCAAACACACCTTTTTATAACGTAAATATGTAGTCATAACCAATTTTATAATAAATCTCATACACTATATATTGTTCTGAAATGTTATGTACCTTTACAAGCAAGCAGTTGATTACAATATATGCATCAGATTAGGTAAATATGCAGCTGATTAGAATGAATTAAAGTAGGGTCAGCAAACTTCATATATCATTGATGAGTGGAATTAAATTTCATGGTTATTCCAGAAATGATGTCAAATATCTATCAAAAATTATAATTTGTATTTTCTGCAAGTCATGTTGAATAATATAACCGAATAAAAATTCAGTCATATTATATTGATATAGTTGGAATATATGTGAAATATGTTTGGTGAATACTAGATACTGCATCGATATTTGGATAGAAATAAATGAATTTTAGCCTTAAATTACCACTCTCTTCCAAAGTCAGTTCATTAATAATTCAGCACCCTTAATGTCCAAAATCATTTCAGGTGTTTATAGCACCTGGAAAAACCACATAGGCCACTATCAGTCAATAATGGCCACTTTCCTAACACCTAGATTACAGAATCTTCATTCATCTTTTGATACGACAAAGGTCTATGACATCTACTCTGAACCTACAGCATTTAATTTACCAAGAGTTACATGTCATCAACATCAATCCTGGTTTTTCAAAACTGATTTACCAAAATCCAAACAGCAATGGAAGATCAAATAGCATAAGACATCTTTTTTAGGTTGTTCTTTATAGATTCATATAATTTTCAGATTAAACCATTTCCTAATATGACAATAGTTGAAAAAATGCACATGAAAATCACATGAAAGACTGCAATATAATTCTAGTGGCCATGAAGGCAAGAGGGAAATAAAATGAGAGAGAGAGAGAGAGAGAGAGAAGGGGGTATAAAGAGCAATATATTGCTGAATATCATGAATATCACAAAACTTTCAGTGATTACAATTGATTACCCACAACAATTTTAATAGACATAATTTGCTACTAAGAAAAGATGCTGCTTGAATATGCAGTGTGTGTATGTATATATATATATATATATACACACATACATGATTGTATAAATACATACATGTACTTACATACATCATGAATATATATGTATGTATATATATATATATATATATATATATATATATATATATATCGCAAACTCAGAGAGAATAGCAAGGAAAAGTGAGAGACGCACAAAAACTCAGGCTACACACAACTTTGACGGTATTCCCAATATTAGAAATGCAAAATAAATAGATATACAAATAAATAAAAAGAAAACATAAAAAAGAAAAAAAAACCCAGCTAAGAATAGGTAGCTAGGAGGAAATTCTGTCACCTTTGTAGCATTCTTGATAGATGTATTATAAATAGACAAAGTTATTGCAAATCTAAAGAGAAAGCAAAACAGCAAGACAACAAACACACACACACACACATATAGCAAGAATAAATGCTCTTGATTCAGAATCCATATGTTACTTGTAACACTGGCTTGGCTGGCACAGTTGTTCCATGACATACCTTAATTAAGTCAGAGTAAAAACAAAACAAAAAAAATATCATGCATAGAGGACAGAGTTACAGTTATTCGATAACCAATCTTTCTTTCTCCTACTATGTCTCTCTCTCCCACTCTATTCCTCTACCCCAAAGTATTAGAGTTATTCCAGGTTTCACAGAGCTAGTACAAATTTATAAAGCGCTTTCTTATCTTATGCTTTGTTGTGTGTGTGTGTGTGTTTGTGTTTTCTCTCTCTCTCTTTCTTCCTTCAAAGCATTGAAAAATATTCAACTGTTGCTGAAGTTACTGTTAGAAATAGTTGGCACAATTACACACACACAACAGAGTGTATAGCGATAGACTCAAACTCTTGTTACAGAGAGAACTATAACAACAATATGTAATAACTATGCAACATATTTACCATTCTCTTCACAAAAAACATAAGTGAAATTTTTGCAATTGTGTGTGTGTGTTCAGAATTTATTGTCTGTGCACAACCTTACACGAAGGAGTATGTATGGGCAAGCGTGCACATGTTTGGATTTGGTGTGTGCATTTGTGCATTTGAGCATATACATTTGGGCAAGAGCATGTGTATGTGTGCATGAACAAATGTGCATGCATATATAGACTAATGTGTGGATGCAGGTTTTGGCCAAAGTGTGTGAACATATTTGCACACATGTTAAGGCGAATGTGTATGCACATGCTTAGAAAAGTGTACATGAAATGCATAGGTGAATGTGTGCACGTGTTCAAGGAAATGTTATGCATCTATAGGTAAAGTATGTTTGTATATAGATAAACATATACATGTGTGCATGTGCAGATAAATGTGTGCATGTGCAGATAAACATGTGCATGTAAAGACTAATGTATGTGCATATATATGAGCAAAAATGTGCATACATGTATGAACAAATGAGTATGTATGTATATGAGCATATGCATGTATGTATGAACAAACGTGTGTCAGCATTTGTGTGTATGAATATGAA
>NC_142934.1:56167480-56182480 GCF_046866305.1 Octopus bimaculoides | reverse complement strand
ATGAAGTACCAAACACTATTAAAACTGATAATAACCCAGCATGAAATACCAAACACTATTAAAACTGACAATGAGGATATTCATCTTATTTATTCAGATAAAAACATACAAACACAACTTAAATATGTTTTCTGTTAGCAATTATTTCCTATTCAGTGAAAGATAAAAATAATTGCAGCAAATATCGATCACCATCAAGAAAGTTGAAAGGTTCATCGATTTATTGAGACCAGCCGATCAATAAGTTTAAACTTTACTACAAAGTATTTACTGGCCAACTGAAATTCATGAAAAAAGAAATAAATCATGCTTTAAATAACCTTCACAGCGTGAGTCAGGTAGGAAGGTGGTGAGGTGATGGGAAATTTCAATATCAGCTCTTAAAGATAATACAAAATTCATGAAGACTATAGTTTTGTATTTAACCAGATATATTCACACACACACGTCATCATTTAATGTGTGGTCTCCAAGCTGGTTAATTCAACAGGGTTTTATAAGTCGGGAGACTACATCATGCTCCAATATCTATTTTGGCACTGTTTCTATTGCTGGATACCTGCCCTGATGCCAGCACCAGCACTAGTGAGGTTGTTTTGTAACTTGCAAAGGCTCACCTGATAAGCAAGGAGAATAAAATGAGAGAGAGAGAGAGATGTGTGTAATAATTTTAGGCAAGGTGATGAGAGGGGGAGTAGACAGTGATGTGAGAAACAGATTCATAGTTATGAGAGATGGCTGGTAGGTTGATATATGTGAGACCACAGACCACATAACCAGAAACATACTGTTAGTAACCATGCAAGCCAGTACAAACTCTGCCATAGTTGGGCTGTTGGTGATGAAACCAGCAACCATCTCCAACCTTGCTTCATAAGGAGGAGGATTTTTGGACACATGGTTGGATAAAAAATAAAATCAGTCAAAGATGCCATCAAGAGAATAAATGGTCACCCTCAAGTGTGTATATAAGCATTAACAAATAGGTATCAAAATGTTCCCAGACTAGTTCTGTAACATGCCAACAGATGGCAGTACACAATTGCTAGCAGTGACCTTCATGAGGCAGTGTGCCGAGTAACATCACTGTGTTTACTTCACTAGTTGTGAAATTTGTGTCTTTGTGATCACATGCATGTTGTAGTTTGCAATTTTGTCATGCATAGAAAACATGAAATTTTGTGCTGAACTTGAGAGGTCTTCTACAGAGCCATTGACCATACCATGCTTTGGCAAGCTTATGGTGATGAGGTAATGGGTTGTACACAATGTTTCAAGTGGCATGGGTGCTTCAAAAGTGGAAGAACATCCCGGGAAGATGATTAAGCAGTCTGGTAGACCTGCCATGAGTATCACACCCATAAATGTGGTGTTGTACATCAAAAATTCAACCCCCAGGGCCACACTGTCTATTGAGAGTTCTACTGTGACATTTTGAAGTATTTCAGGGAGGACACTCAACGAAAGCAACTGAACCAGTGGAGCACAAAGAATTGGATTCTCCATGTTGATAATGCACCTTGTCACTGAAATCTCTTCACTCGTGAGTTTCTTGCCAAAAACAACACGGGATTGCTACCACAACTGCCTTTCCGCTATATTTAGGACCTGCGGACTTCTGTCTCTTCCCCAAGATGAAAACGCAGCTCAAAGTTTGCCGTTTTAACACTACTGTTGAGATCCAGAGCGAATTAAATAAGGCCCTCAGCTCACTTATGGAAAATGACTTCCAGGCTGAATTCCAAAAGTGGTCGGAACACTGAAACCGGTGTATTGCTGTGCATGGTGACTATTTTGAAGGAGATGACGTTAAAACTTAGATAAATAAGTTATTTTTCCTTAAACATAACTAGTCCAAGAACCTTCTGATATCATCTTGTATATGCACTTCCATCTAAAAGTGTGGATAAAACTATAAACATTTATATGTGCTTTCATCCAAAAGCAGGTTTTCAGCTGAAAGTGTGTATAAAAGCATAAACATTTATGTTTCCATCACAAAGCGTGTATACATACGCATGTTCATATGTGCTTTCCCATGTGTATGACAAGCACATGAGAAAAAAGTGCTTTCACTTGAAACCCCAGTTTTTTTTTTCTTTTTGCTTGTTGTCTGTTAAATGCCTCCAAATATTAACAGAAAGGCACCTGCATCCATGTTGCGCAGGTATTTTACAATAAAATTTAATGTAGAAATTATTTTCGCATCTGTTAAACAGGATGCAAACTCCCAAATATCCTAGTCTTTAATATAAAAACTCCATGTTCATAGTGCTAAATTTAAAAAGTATCATATAAGAAAAAAAAAAAGAAAAAAAGACAAGGCTGCTACAGCATGACCACAGAAAAGGGTAAGAATTCATCTTAAATGAACATGCTAGATGTAGAATGTCATTATGGCTAAGAATGCTGTTCATGTAGATAGAACTAAAGCACTCGACAATTGATAAGAGTCTTTAAATTCATGGCTGTGTAGTTAAGAAGCTTGCTTTGCAATTATATGGTTTTGAGTTCAGTCCCACAGCATGGTACCTTGGGCAAGTGTCTTCAACTAAAGCCCTGAGCAGAGCAGTGTCCTACGAGAATCTGGTAGATGGAAACTGTATAGAAGAACAATCATACACACACACACACACACATATTTATATATATAGGAAAATGAAGAATAAGGCAGAATGCTAAATTGGAAACATGTTTTAATAAAGATTTCTAACCGGCTTTCATTGTGAAGCAAATTTTCAAGAAGGAGAATGAAAATGTTTTTTACAAAGAAGTACAAGATGAAGAAAATATATTAAAAAATTATAAAAAAATAACTATACCAATACATTATATTGTCTTTGAGCTTTTGAAGTTCAATGGTAGTTCATGTATATAATGGTTGTAAAAATAAGGATGCATGAGAATTGAGAGTTGTGTTAGGTTTAAAAGAAGGGTTAAAAGTTTGTGTTAAGCAGGAAGTGTGTGTAAGGGGAGACAAATGTTTTTAGTTGGAGCTATGAACTCTTTTTCAACAGGAAGTTTATGTCTGTTCCTAGAGAAATAAGGTCACTAGAAACAGACAAACTTCCTGTTGAAAAAGAGTTCATAACTCCAACTAAAAACATTTGTCTCCCCTTACACTCACTTCCTGTTTTGACACCACACTTCCTGCTTAACACAAACTTTTAACCCTTTTTTTAAACCTAACACAACTCTCAATTCTCATGCATCCTTATTTTTCCAACCATTATATACATGAATTACCATTGAACTTCAAAAGCTCAAAGACAATATAATGTATTGGTATACTTATTTTTTTATATATTATTTTTTTTATATATTATTTTCTTCCTTTTGTACTTCTTTGTAAAAAACATTTTCATTCTCCTTCTTGAAAATTTGCTTCGCAATGAAAGCCGGTTAGAATCTTTATTAAAACATGCTTCCAATTTAGCATTCTGCCTTATTCTTCATTTTCCTATTATTTCTCCACGTGTGGTTAACACAACCCCACTATTTACTGACTTATATATATAAATGTGTGTGTCTTTCCTTACCACCAACAACTGACAACCAGTGTAGGTTTGTTTACATCCCTTAGAATAATGGGAATTTAGTAAAATACTTTTGACATTAAGTTGGCATTTGAAATATAAATTGACAGGAAATTTAGATAAACATTGTAATTTAGAGCACTTTAAAACTAAGTTTGTATCAGAGAAACAAGGAGATTAGCAGGCAGGCTGGTAACAAAAGGGTTAATTGGTCTATTTATCAAATGGCTAAATTAACCTTTGACAGGGCTATAAAGGACATAGCCTACCATGTAAAAAAAAATCAGTGAGAATCAATGGTGTAGTACTTTGAACAAAATATTCCGTCTATGACTGTCACGTCTTTATTTTTGAACATGCATCCAGGACTATTATCCAAATTATGTCCTATTATCCAAAACATGTCCAACCAAGTGTATATGAAGATGAAAGCTGGGCTCCATAGGACTGAACCTGGAACCATGTTGCTGTGAAGCAGAACTTATTTACCACACAACCATGCATGATGTGATAATGTTGTCATAGTAATTTGTTTTGTAGGTAAAGTCGATCTGAGATGTGTTGAAATTGAAACAATTACACTGATAAATATATCGGTTTCATTGATCCTAGAAATTAGAGAGAGACAGGGAGTGGATAGAGAGAATCAGGTGAGGCTGTAGGAGAGAAAAATGAGAGATCAAATATACTAAAGTAGAAAATAAATGAAAGAGGAGAGTGCATTATAGACTGAAATTTAGTTGCCTTTCATAACTTCCAAGATGGACACAGCCACGTTCATTATCATATCCATATACTGTAGCTTATAATGTAGCTACATCAATTTATCTTCACTGCATCTGCCGCCTTAAACAGTGTAGTTTATTATGAAGACTTAAACACAACAATCTGGGTGTGTCCTGACGATGTCACAAACTGCTAGCTTAGGATTTCTTCTTCCACCCTCTCCCCACCACCCATTATTCCAGTCTAAGGAATGTAACACATTTTCTTTGGAATGTCATGGCAATAAGTGACATTCTTAACCTCATTCTATTCTTGAATTAAGACATGATCCCAGAATAGAAATGATATAAACAGAAATTTTTTTTTTAATATATTAGTGCATTCTGATTTCTCTTTAATCTGAATTATCTATTTCTTTTGATGTAGGAGTAAAATATCACACACAGGCATGCACACATACACACAGAAAAGGGTGGTGGTGGAAAGAGTAATGAAAAAAGTAAAATATTGGAATATTAATATTTAAAAAAATTTAATTCATTCATAAGTTCATACTTCATGTGGATTTATATCACAGTTGCACCAGCACAATGATCTTAGAGAAACCCATGTATGTATATTATATATGTATGCAATACACACACATCAATGATTATTTATATATGTTTAAATATTCTTAGAGTGACAAGTTCATAGGAACATGAACAGTTCACTTTGAATGAAGAATTAAAACTCAGAAATCTGAGTGTTAATGTTTAAAACACACACACACACAATTAATGGTATGGCTCCAATTTTTGCCAATCATGTGTTAGAGGTAACGATCAATTGGGTAAGTCCAGTTTATGATTCGTACATATTTTAATAACTGCATGATCAGACAAATACCAATTACTATTGAAATTTAAGGAAACTAGGACAGCGGTGCTTTATTGTATGTGAAAGGCAGACGATACTGTATCTATTGAATGGGAGGGCATGGCAGCTATTGTTGCCAGAGAACCATGGGAATCTACTGATTATGTTGATAGGGTTTTTGAATGCAGATTAACATATACTATCCCACGAAAAGTTTTATGTAGTTAAACAAAATACTGAATTTCATTTTGTTTATTAACAATTAATTTGCATAAAAGAGAGCAAGGTTAGTAGAAGTGGAAGAGAGCAAGACAAAATGCAGCACTGCATTTAACAGATCCCTAGTTCAAAGCTTATACCCCCAAGTTGATTGAATAGGATACTTATCTCTCAAAGAGAGGGGATGGGGGCTAATATAGTCATTGAACTGGCTATGAAAATGGACAAATTCCACTCCTAACTATGCCCTACATCTGAGAAAAGGACATGATTTGGATAATAGTCCTGGATGCAGTGTTCAGAAATTAAGATGTGATGGCCATAGGTGGAATACTTTGTTCAAAGTTCTATACCAGTGGTTCTCAATGATATATTTTTTACTTATGAACCCCTTTAATTCTTATTTTACTTGGATGGATCCCACCATAGCCACTCCATGTTTAAAAATGCCTATTATACTTTTATAATGAAATATTATTAGGAATCATCTCAAGACAAGCCACATCATCATCATCGTTTAACGTCCGCTTTCCATGCTAGCATGGGTTGGATGATTTGACTGAGGACTGGTGAACCAGATGGCTGCACCAGGCTCCAATCTGATCTGGCAGAGTTTCTACAGCTGGATGCCCTTCCTAACGCCACATGGTTTCAAATAAAATCACAGTCTGAAATTAAGCTGCAAAGTGTCAAACCAAGTCACATGGCTTCAAGCCAAGTTACATGACAGACAAGCACAACTCCAAAAATTTGTAAGTAAATGGGAATATATAAATACTGTACAGTATTTAATATGGTAGTCTACCATTTCTGCTAACTCACTGACCTTAAAACTCAATTTCTCCACCACCACTTTCAAAATTAAGTTTCAACATTACATAATATCTTTATGAGTCATAAGTATAACTTGGTAAAAAGAAGAATAATGAAATCATCAAATGCTAACAAAACACACACTTTATTTTTTCACCTTCCTTCATATTTATGTATTAGATTTTGAGTACATTCTGAATGAGTAAGGCAAATGTATGACTCAATTTTGGCCACAATAACATGCAGTAGTATCATAGTCAATAATGTAAACATGAGGTGTGGTTATTGTTACTGCCTTTGTATTGTTCCCCAATAGATTATAATATGTGTATATCTGCATGGGGGTAGGTTTAACAAGTTTTTAGGATATGTAGGCGTAGGTGTGGTTAAGAAATTTGCTTTCCATCTACATGGTTCTGGGTTCAGCCCTACTGTGTGGCACCTTGAACAAGTGTCTTTAACTATAGGAGAGAATTTACGAAAAAAACAACAGATGAAAACAGGTGGTGTAAACAACAAATGGATGTATTAGTTTAACGCTCGGGAATAGAGAAAGTCTGACGTTTCAAACTACGCTCTTCAACTGAAAGGAACACAGAAAGAAATAAGGAGAGAAACAAGGAGAAAAAAAAAAAAGGAGAGCCCTCCATCTATCTATCTTGCATCCATCAATCCCTCCATCTACCTATCTTGCATCTGTCAATCCCTTCATCTATTTTGCATCCATCAATCTATCCATCTAGTTTGCATCCATTAATCCTTCCACCTATCTTGCATCCATCAATCCATCCATCTTTCTATCTTGCATCCATTCCTCCATCTATCTATCTTACATCCATCCCTCCATCTATCTATCTTACATCCATCCGTCCGTCTGTCTCATCACTTCTTTATTTACTCCTTTCTCTTGTTCATTCTGTTACCACTCTTTGCTTCCTCCTTCAACAATGGCAAAACTGCTCTCCTTAGTTTGTCTTCCTCCACAATTGTTACATTGCACTTCCCCCTCCCCCCTCACATTTGCTACATGCTAAGATTCCTCTCTTTTATTAAGCAAGCTTATCTGCCCCTCTTCTTCCACTTAATTTTCTTGCCTTCACTCCTACCTAATTTAAAAAAAACCCAGAAACCTTAAATCCTATACATTTTATCACCAATTGAAAAGAGAAATTAAGATTTCAACCTGCTATTGTGTGATCTCAGTGCCAAACCTACTGAGGGGATTATGACATATAAAGGATGTATAGTTAAAATTCCCCATTACCAATGCAACAACATGACTGAAACTAAAAGATGATATCCATAGTCCATTGTTATTTCTGCAAACTTAACACCACAATTTCATTCGTAATGAACCCTTCTAACACTCATCCTCTCCCAGCATAACAAAAACCCAACCAGAAAATGAAGAAAAATACCAAAGAACAATAAAATGAAGCAAAAGCCAAAAAAAAAAAAGATTAAAAAGAATCAATTATGTTCCATCCATCCTTTAATGGTCTTCAATGTTGCATTCCTGTACACACATGCATGTAGAGAGGAGAGAAGAGGAGGGGAAGGAGGTGGCATAGACCTCTTGTCTCTTTATGCAAACATCCTTCAGGCAGGCCAATCAATATATCCTTGATCTTTTTATTGCTAATTCAAACTGATCCTTTAATTCTAAGAGAGTATTAGACAGAGAATCTGAGAACAGTAAATGAACAGGAGGTTGGGGAAGGTGTGTGTGATAAATGTGGGTGGGGTGAGAAAGTGGCTTGGATGCAAAGGTGGATAGCCTTGTCTTGCACCTTCAATTCCTGATTGAGCTGTAGGTGAACCATTCGGACATCGCAGGAGTGTCAATTCTAGGGATCTCTGTCTATCACCATGCCATGCTACAAGTCATTTCAGAGAGAGAAAGGGTGGCAGGGTTCAAAACTGGATTGACACTTTGTTAGTTAGTCCTGAAGGGATGAAAGACAAAGTTGGGTTTATTTCTAGTTTTGTGGGGTTATGGTGATAGTAAAACTCCAGCTAGATAAATGGCACCAGACCATGTCATCAAGCAGCATTGTATGATAATTTGGAACCTATTCCTTTCCCAACAGCGAGGTGGTCTGAAACAAGAAGAGCTAAGTGAATGATTTAAAAAAAATACACAATGAATTGCATGTAGTAAATATGAACTTAAGATCTTTGAGTCAATAGTCCAATAATCAACTCGACTGTTTATTATGATAAGGTAGTCAATAAACAGACCTACAACCTCAAAGTTAATGTGTTTTTAAATGTAAAGTAAAATAATGGAAAATATCTTTATCTTTTACTTGTTTCAGTCATTGGACTGCATCCATGCTGGTGTACCATTGAAGGGTTTAGTTGAACAAATCAATCCCGGTCCATTATTTTTTAAACCCTGGTATTTATTCCATCACTCTGTTTTGTTGAACCTCTAAGTTACAGGGACATAAGCAAACAAACACTGCTTGCCAAGCAGGGGGACAAACACACATAATAGGCTTCTTGCAATTTCTGTCAACTAAATCCATTAAGAAGGCTATGAGTGACCCACAGCTATAGTAGAAGACACCTGCTGAGGGTGTAATGCAATGGGAGTGATCCTCAAACTATGTGATTGGAAAGCGAGCTTCTTACCACACAGCCATGCCTGTGCTTGCATATAAAATATATAAACAAAAATAAACAAGTAAAATTCAAGAGATGTAAACTATTCATGGACAAGACACTTAGCAGAAACTTCCCTATCAAAGCCATGCTAGCATGGTAAAATGGTTGTAAAAATTACTGACCCACACATACACACTGCTTGAATGGCTTGTTGATTTCATTATTTCAAAGTTCTCTTACTAGAACAAAAAGTCAATACCTGTAATACACTGAGATTTAAATCAGTCAAACATATCTAAGATAGTCAGGTCAGATCAGTTATGGAGGCATGCACCACTGCAGCATATCGATGCATTCACCATTTGTCGGTATTTGCTCAGGTTGTACTGGGTAACCCTCTGAGCAGTGTCCCAGTCAATTCTCATCTCTGCAAGACACTTCCCCATACTGTCATATCTATTTGATATGTGGCTGACCAACATGAACTCCAGCTGGATTCTCAGAGAAGAGAACACAATAAAAAAGATCCAGTTCAGAAAATAGAGCAACATGACCAAACAGGATGAGCTGATGCTCCTGAATCATAAAAATAACAGGATGCATCCCCAGTTTCTGAATGTAGTCTCACTTCACTGTGACTATGTGACATGTGGCTGACCAACATGAACTGTCAACTCAGCTGGATCCTCAGAGAAGAGAACACAATAAAGAAGATCCATCTCAGAAAATAGACAGCAACATGACCAAACAGTCTGAGCCGACACTCCTGAATCATACAAGTAACAGGATGCATCCCAGTTTCTGAACAGATTCAAAATCCAACCAATGGTAATCCGTAGTCTTGGAAAGCATCCTAGTAACACAAGGATTTCAGGTGGCTCCTAAAAGCTCCAGAGAGTGTCCAAGTCTCGCAACTATAGAGCGAAACAGCGAGGACCTGAAGACCTGAACCTTTGTCTTCCTACCTAGGTTTGCCTAAAGGCTGAATTTATAATGTAGCTTGACTTTTCCTATCAAGCATCAACTTTTAGATCACAAATCTGTTCTCTTCATCTGTTATTAACAACCAAGTTTAACCCTTTTCATATCAACTAGCCCAAGATCACCTCTGGCTCTATGGTACAAACTTCCCATTTTAAAGTGATCTAAATTAAAACTGTCCATCAAAATTTATGTTAATTGTTCCAAATATCAGCTTAATAAAACAAGGTTATAATAAGTTCCAAAATTAACAGAAGCAAAGGCAGTGTATTTTACCAGAAATATAGTAACTGAAATGTTTATCTTTTATATTTTACTGGTGCCAGTCATTAAACTGCAGCCATGCTTGGGAACTTCAGTTGAATGAATTGACTTTAGAACTTATTTTTCTTTTTAAAGTATGGCACTTATTCTATTAGTCTCTTTTGCCAAACTGCTAAGTTACAGAGACAAACACACCAACACTCATTGTCAAGTCACAGCGGGAACACACACACACACATACACATAAACAAGCTTCTTTCAGCTTCTACCCATCAGATCTACTCACAAGACTTTGGTAGGCTATAATAGAAGGCACTTGCTTAAGGTGTCACGCAGTGGGACTGAACCCAAATGGGAAGCAAACTTATTACCTTACAGCCACACCTGTGCTTTTATTTTAAAATATTCTTGAAGAAAAGGAAAAGAAGCTTCTTCAAACACGAAAAAAAAAAAAAAAAAAATTGAATTTATAAATATACATTAATAGAGAAGTAAAATAAACTAAATAGAGTGGGTTTAAAAAGAACAACAAAAAACAAAACAGTAAACACTTTTCATACTGATGCATGCATAATAATACAATGCCCAGAATGAGTGAACTTGATAAGTGTGTGTGTGCCAAGTTTCAAAGCTTCCACTTGAAGCAAGAACTATTTCAACTTACCTTATACTATAAATGCACTTTGTTTCATCATCAGTGTTAATAAAATGTTGAGTGGCTTCGACTTTGGCACAGGATTCAAATGCTTTCTGCATTGTCATGGCAGCATGGAGTCTCAATGTTTCCTTCATTTGATCCTCATTAACATTAGCCATTGTTGTCTAATTTTGTCTAATTATACTGCCTTGTTTTAGTTTACTTTTCAAGTCTTATTATAAATTAAAAATTAGGAGTAGGAAGGAAAGGAGGAGATACATAAGTAATAAAGAAGGGAGGTAGTAAATGTAGAAAAAAGCAACAGCAAACACTACCACACTTATTTTTCACTTTGAATTGTTAATCATTTGCAAGAAGAAAATTGCACTGTAAAATCTTGGGTTTAATAAATTGAATTGCAAACAAACAGAAAATTTATGACGATAAAAATGATGGTGTCGATTTTTGTAAATATTAGTTATTGAGTTAGTTTTCTATGCATTTGTAAGATCTTAGGTTAAAAAAAAATTATAATATGGAAATCAGATTTGTAAATAATAATTATAATAATAATGATAAAAATAGAAAAATCTAAAATGATAATTGCTGTTTTTATGTTTTGAGAGTAAGCTTATACTATTTGAAATGAATTGAGAAAGAAACTGTAATAGCAAACCATACCATTGTCAATATTAACATTAACAATGATATGTTTGCCACAAGGGCACAGAATGAGCAGTTACAAAATTTATACTGGAACCAAAAAAATGAAAAGAATCTATAGATGTATTCAGTAGTAACAACACAGCTGCAACTTCAGAAAAAGAAATATAATAATAATAATAATAATAATAATAATAATAATAATAATAAAAGATAAAGAATCTGTATAAAATAAATTTGAAAAAAAAAAAAAATGAACAAACTAAAATAGAAAAGGGAGGGGGGATAACAGTAACAAACTAATACAGAAAACAGCAAAAATAAACTAAAAAAACCATGAGATTAATAATGAAAAAAAAATGAGGAGGTTGATGTGGAGTAGGATAGAATTGTCTTCTAGAATTTCAAGATTAATGTTAGTTCTCCACCACCACCAAGTCAGAAAACTGCAACAACACCAACAACAGGAGACAGCAGGAAGATGATGACAAGGAAGACGAAGAGGAATTCTTGTCACAATAAGAAATCAAAAGAAATGTTTTATGAAGAGATGGAGGAGGGCAGTCAGCGGGAGTATTGGTGCACACATGTGAACATGCAAGCATGTGCATACGTTGTTTTATGTTTTATCTGTTTGTTCACGTCCGTATGTGCATGAATGCATATATGCATGTGTGTTTGAGAGATTTCTAACAAATCTGAAAATTCATTAACAAATATTAGTGGCTTTGGAGAGAGAAGGTATTAATGAATGAATCAATTAATAGATTAATTAATTGAAAAGGAAGGGATAGTGTGTCTTAAACACAAATGATGATGCTTGTGATTTTGGTGACTGTTTGTTTTTTTTTTTCCTATCGTTTGTTTATTTTTCTCTCCCCATACTTCACATCTCCTTATACCTCTTTGGTAACATTGATATTATAAACTTACTGATGCATTATTAATGTCGTATTGTCTCCCTCCCCACCTCATGTTTACATGTTTTGTGTTCATGTATTTTCCCTGTTCTTCTTTGTTACTCTCTCCATGAGTGATTGCATGTTTATGTTATGCATGTATGCTTTTGCTGTTTGTAAGCTTTATGCTGTGTTGAATGTGTGTTTAGGCTTATTTATGTGTGTTTATGTTGTATCTGTTTATGTTTTCCGTTTGTGCACATACACATTTGTGTATTTATGCTATGCATGTTTATGTTGTGTTTTGCTTATGTTGTGCAAGTGTTTATGTTTCTTATATGTGTGTTTGTGTTTTGTATATATGCATGCTTATGTTGGGTGACTGTGCATGTTTGTTGCATGTTTATGATGTGCATGTATGCATGTTTATATTGTTAGTGTGCATATGTTCATGTTGCATATGTGCACATGTTTATGCTGCATCCATGTGCATGCTTATGTTGCAAGTCTATATGCATGTTTATGCTGTGTGCCAGTCTCTCTTTATGTTATGAACCTATGCATCTGTTTACACTGTGTATCGGTGGTGCGTGTGTGCCTATTTTTCATGTTGGATACCCTGTCTAGATTTCTACCTTGTTCATCTTTCTCCAAGTGTGATTTTGTAAATTAAACAACACACTTCAATCCAATGACATAGAAAATTTGGAAAGAAAAAAAGTATTTAATTGAATTTACTTCAAAAGAAAAGACCGACCAAGATAGGGTTTCATGGAACTAGTAGAAGTAGAACTAAAGACAATGGAAGAAATACAAAACTGAGAAGACAGGAAGGAAAAAAAAAAGACAAGAATTAGAGACATTATATATTAGAGAATATACAAGAAAAGGATTAAGATAATAAACATAGCTAAAGAGAAGCCCCAAAACACTGAATAAGACATATCTTGAATATGAAATTAAAACTAGGTTTGTAAGTAACAAGAAAAAGAAACATCAGAAAGACAAAGTGTAAGAGAAAGGAGGGTGAGAGAAGTGGAGAGGTAGCAGCCAAAGGAAAATTAAATATTGAATAGAAATTTTCTTACAAGAAAGACAATACTTAAACATCAGAGGTTTCATTGGATCCCAAACACATACACTTATAAATTTTATATATATATATGTATATATAATGTGTTTTGTTCGTGTGTATATATGTTACATGTTTGTATATATTAATTTAAGATGGCTGGCACTTGGCACACATATATATATATATATATATATATATATATATATATATATATATATATATGTATACACACACACAGAGTACCAATAATATAGAACTGTAGAATATGATGAAACTAATTTCAAAATGAATAGAATATTAAACAAGTGTGTGTGATGTGTGCATATAACATTGTATGTGTATACGTGTACGGGTGTCTATAGTAAACTTCTTTTGATGTATAGAATATAAAAACAATGGATTTAAAAATAATTTTACTTCAAAGTATAACCAAAACTTTACTTTTAATAAACTGCAAAAAGCAAAAGACAACCTTTTATAACCACTGATGTTAAGAATATCAATTTTATATATAGAATTTTTTTTTATTTATTTATTTTTTTTTTTTGGTTAGTCAAGAGGCAGTATAGTGCCTGGGATTCGTTTAAGCGCCCTCAAGACTGGTGGGAGATAAGGAGAGAAGGCGTCCTAAAACCTAACCTGAATGCTTGCAATAGAGTATACTCAGCTGAAGGTAGCCTAAGTACCCAAGGCGCTATGTGGCAGTATTAAACCAGACAAGGGATTAAACTGGAATCAATTCTGAGAAATATATAATACTACTACTTCTTCTACCTATAATAATGAGGTCTTTTATTTGCCACCAGGGAAAAGGCGAAGAGGAAAATAATAATAATTTCTGACATAAGGACAAAGTAGAAAGATTCGTGGTCAAGTCATTGATTTATCTGATCAAATCAACCCTACTATTGACCTCTAAGAGAGGGATGAAAGGCAAAGTCAACTTGGAACAAATATTGCAAGATATTTCATCCAACACAATTATGCAAATCCATAATAATAATGATAATAATAATAGTTTCTAATTTAGATACAAGGCCAGCAATTTTGAAGGGAGGGGATTAGTCAACAGCATCTACTCCAGTTCTTGACTGGTACTATACTTTATCGATCTTGGAGGGATTAAAAGGTAAAAATTGATTACAGTAGGATTTGAACTCAGAATGTAATGAGTCAGAAAAAATACTACTAAACCATTTTCCCAACACTGCCAATTCTGTCAATCTACAACAACAATAATAAAAGTAATAATCCTTTCTGCTGTAAGCATAAAGCATGAAATTTTGGGGGAAGGGCCTACTCAATTACATCAACCCCAGGGCTCAACTGGTACTTATTTAATCAATGTAGAAAGGATGAAAAGCAAAGTCAGCCTTGACAGAATTTGAACTCGGAATGTAAAGACAAATGAAAAGTCGTTCAGCATTTTGCCCAGTGTACTAATGATTTTGCCAGCTGAATAACTACAAACTAAATCAGTAAAATATTTTCATTTAAAATATAGAACAAAAATTTTGCAAGCAATAAATCCAGACAACAATTGTACAATGACTGACTTAATAAACAGTATCAAAGACTAAAATACTAGAAACTGATTGAATTCAGAATTACTAGATGTTTGCAATAATGATGCCTAGTCTACAGGGATTTAAAGAAAACAAAATGCCTCAAGCTGGAAAGGAAAATATGAATAAAGATGTCTCTGGATTTAATAGAAAA
>NC_142934.1:56132480-56162480 GCF_046866305.1 Octopus bimaculoides | reverse complement strand
AGTCTTCTATCTGACTAGCTCCTGTCAAACCATCCAATCCATGCCAGTATGGAAGGCAGGTTTAAACGATGATGATGGAGATTCCTCTATCAATAGCAATAATATTTTTTCACATAGTTTTCAATTAATTATGCATTATATTGTAGTTTTGAGGTCTCAATAACACGTTTGTTTATTTCTAGAACGACATTGTAGGATAGGTGAGTGAGGTCAGATTTGGCTGATCTGAATATAAAACAGATAGAATGTTTTGGCCAGATATAGCAGATTTAAACACTAAAGAGTTAAGGAATGTGGTCTTAAAATCTAAGACTTACAAAAAAAAAAAAAAAAAAAAAAAAAAAAGGTTTTCATTTCAAAGATATCCAAAGAGTTTGAAGAGTAACCAGCTATAAAAACTATGTGAACAATGAGAAACTCAAGCAAGACATGGTTCTCCAACTGACTGGAACTAGCTGAACTGTCCAATTCATACTAATATGGAAGGCTGAAATATGATGATGATGATGATGATGATGATATAAGGAAGGCTGAAGTATGATGATGATGATGATACAATATTTACAAAAGAAACAAAATAACAGTGTTTATGCTTTTCTTCTGGGAAACAACAATATCAAGTAGAATATCAACTTCGTCCTCTTTTCATTTGAGGTAGGTTAATAGAGTACCAGCCAAGTACTGAGGCTGACTCCTCTCTTTCTCCTTCTCTCTATTTTTCCTTTCTGTCACTCCTATCCACAGACGGGTGAACACTGCTAAATTTAAAGTACCCAGGACACTTAGGAATACAAATGAGGTCAGATACTTGATTCACCAGGTGTTAATCATTGTTACTCAACAGCTTTATCTTCTTAATCAGTAAAATGTCGAAAAGTGAACAATTAGACAGTTTAAACATTACACATAGCAACAACTCCTCAACAATCACAAACCTCAGGAATCCACTAAACCAAAAACTGATCCCCGAGTTAAGTAACAAACTTAATAATTTCCAATAAATTGGCCACTCAGTAAACTAAGTTTAGTATACTGTCACCATGCAGTCTACACATATTCCATGCTAAGCTTTGGGGCACTTAACTCATTCATAGAATTAATTGTAAGGGTGTTGCCATAATATATGGTGTGTCTCGGGTATTTTTTAGACTTGGCCATACCCATCCTTCTGATTACAATTGATTTCTTCCGGAATGAGCAAAAAGAGAGAGAGGAGTCGGCTTCATTACTAGACTGGTAATTTATTTACTTATCCCGAAAAGAAGTAGGACAAAGTTTATCTCAGTAGGATTTGAACTCAGGATGCAGAGAACCAGAACAATTACAACTAAACAACCCATCCGTCAACTTAATGACTCGGCCAGTTGGTTGCCTTAGCTTGCACATACACACTCCTCTATATATATAATTAAGCAAAAACCAAAACCCCTGCTCTAAGTCCTTGCTTTAACAGAAATAGCTAAATCTCCCTTTATTCAAATCCTATTGCCTAAAGCAGAGACGTGTACAAATAATTAACAGTCTAAGCCCCTACACTACAGCAAGACATGGTTCTCCAACTGATTGGAACCAGTCGAACTGTCCAACCTATGCTAGCATTGTAGTCAACAATATACAAAAAGAATGATCACAGCTGGAATGCCTTCAGTCATAAGTCTACATGATAGGACCTGGCCTAGGGCTAAAGAACAACAACAACAGTAGCAGACTCATTATTTTTGCAATATTTTAAGAGCTAGTTCAAAAACATAATTGGATTCTGCGGAAATCTTTCAACACTTGTACAGTCAGTACAAAATCACCCCTGCCTAAGAATAACAACAGCTCTTAACCCTTGCAATGATTTCCAACCATTTATAAAAAAAAATTATTATTAAATAATTGCACTCCTGCAAATCATACTAAGTAATAGCTTTAATTTTCTTTTAAAACTTGTAAGATTATTTATTATTTATTTTTTTCATGAATGTTTGAAATCTACTGGAAATTTTAAATCTTGACAATTTTGCAACTAGATTATTTTTGGCAGCTCCACATGGTTTCATAGCACTTTATTTGAAACGGAAAGTTGGCCTCGAGTTCAACTCTGAAGTTTGAAGTCACTACCAACAACACCCTTCACTTTACCAGCAGTAAACTTCAGTTGGACACAGCTGGAACTCAATTTCTTTTCTGATAATATACATATATATAGATGGATATACGTACATATGAATATGTGTGTACACACAAACATATATATATATATATATATATATATATATATATACATACACATATAATACATATAAGTATACACAAGCCTACCTTCCTCATAAGCCTACCTTTCTTATATATATATATATATATATATATATATATATACGTACATACACACACTCATATATACATGTCTGTATACATACATGCATAATACATACACACATACATATACATAAATATATATATACACATATATATTACACACACACACACATATATGTTACAAGTTTTATATATGTCAGTTAACTTTATCAATTTTAATATGTAACTAGACTTACACAGAAAATAAATAGTCAAAGAACAAAACCATTGTAAAAGGTTCCAGCAGCTAGAGACTTGAAAGTATCAATTCATCCGTTGATCACATGATTTATAGTTTGGCAAGTTCTATGAAGCAGCTACTAAAATCACTTCCAGACATTGAGGAGATGAAAGGGATTAGATGCAGTGCCATGAAAGATTTTACACATACATACACACACACATACACTGACAGAGCCTTATAATCAAACCAGTAAGTACTTCAGCAATATCTAACAGAAAGTGGCCCTGGGTGAACAGAAATCTATCTATAAGTTTACATCAAAAACATTTCAACTCAATCATTTGGCAGAGTTGTAAATGACAATGTGAAAAAGGGCGACAAAAGTCTATATAAAATGCAGTCAAATATCCAATACCCACTGTAAATAATCATTAAAGCAGATTTGGACCATACATTTCTAAAATAGTGACAACTATTTACTCTTTTACTTGTTTCAGTCATTTTAACTGCGGCCATGCTGGATCACCGCCTTTAGTCGAGCAAATCGACCCCAGGACTTATTCTTTGTAAGCCTAGTACTTATTCTATCAGTCTCTTTTGCTGAACCGCTAAGTTACGGGGACGTAAACACACCAGCATCGGTTGTCAAGCGATGTTGGGGGGGGGGGGGACAAACATAGACACACACACATATATATATATATATATAGATATTTATATATATACACATACACGACGGGCTTCTGTCAGTTTCCGTCTACCAAATGCACTCACAAGGCTTTGATCAGCCCGAGAAGATGACACTTGCCCAAGATGCCACGCAGTGGGACTGAACCCAGAACCAAGTGGTTGGTAAGCAAGCTACTTACCACAAAGTCACCCCTGCGCCTATTTTACATAAAATGCTGGAAAAACCTAATGACAAACCAGCAACCTCTCTCCTTCTCAACATCCTTAATTCATAAAAGTTTATACCTTTAATGTAACAATTTCTGACTGGCCTTCGTGCGGGTGACAAATAAAAGCACCCACTACACTCTCTGAGTGGTTGGCGTTAGGAAGGGCATCCAGCTGTAGAAACTCTGCCAAATCAGATTAGAGCCTAGTGTAGCCATCTGGTTTCACCAGTCCTCAGTCAAATTGTCCAATCCATGTTAGCATGGAAAGCGGACGTTAAACGATGATGATGATGATTTATAAAAATCAGTAACTATTTTGGTTTTGGTTTGAAATATTTTTTGTGGTAAAAGAATTTTTCTTTTGAACCATGTAAATTTGGGTTCAGTCCTACTGTGTGGCACTTTTGGTGTCTTCTACTTTAGCCCCAAACTGAACAAAGCCTTATGAGTAGATCTGGTAAAATGAAACTGAAAAGTAGGCCATCATGTATATGCGTGTATGTATATGTGTGTGAGTGTGTTAATTACTTGTAGGGACACCATGTTATGCAACCATAATATTTGTTTAACATGTAAAATGGCACATCCAATAGTGTTACACTGTTATATTTAGAAGATATCTAAGCAATGAACTCGTGGATGGTTATTGGGTTGGATGTAGTACTGAAGAAAAGGCAAGAACTCCTCAAATATGCATATACATCCATTTACTATTCAGATATGAAACGTCATGACAAATCAGTGTTGGCTATAGTTTCTATCGAAAATTCTGTAGAGATAACCTTAAAAAAAAATGTATGTGTATGCATGTGAGTATATGTTTGTGTATGAGTGTAGCATTGCCTAGACATCACATGATTGTAGTAAATGAGAATCATCATCATTGCTGTCATACAAGTGAAGTTGTTTATTCCCTATCTTCCATGAAAATCATGTCAAGTATGGCAGATACTACCTTGCTTGGAGGCAAATGAGGATTGGTGACCAGAAGAGCCTCTGGAGATAGAATGTCTGCCTCACAATAAAGATGATACAACTATTGGTAAACAGATGTTAAATGATGATAATAATTATGATACATACATGTGTTTGTACCTCCTTGTCTTGGTATTGTGTGATGGTTGTAAAATGTTGTGCGTGTGTAGTAAGAAGCTTGCTTCCCAACCACATGGTTCCGGGTTCAGTCCCACTGTGTAGCACCTTGCACAAGTGTCTTCTATTATAGCCTTGGGCCAACCAAAGCCTTGTGAGTGGATTTGGTAAATGGAAACTGAAAGAAGACTTGTGTGTATATCTGTGTGTCTGTATGTTCCCACCACCACCACCACGTGACAACTGGTGTTGGTGTGTTTATGTTCCCATATCTTAGCAGTTAGGCATAAAGAGACCAATAGATTAAGTACAAGGCTTTAAAAATATTATGTCATGGGGTCAATTAGTTTGACTAAAACCCTTCAAGGTGGTGCTTCAGCATGGCTACAGTCAAATGACCGAAACAAGTAAAAGAATAAAAGTGGTGTCATATTTTCCAACCCCCTATGAAGATATGTCCAGTTATAGGGGATGGAAGCAAGTGACAGATGACAATTAGGCATCTAGCTATATAGACTATTTCAATGAATTCCATATGATCCATGAAAGCATAGAAAAGTGGAAGTTAAAACGATGACGACAATGAATGTTTGAAATATTTATAGAAATGTTTTAAAACTCAAATTCAAATTCTATTGCTATGCTGAGATATAATGGTTTATATGGCAAAGTGTAAACTGGAAGGTTAAAGTGGACCATTAACATATTGATTTGTAGTTTACAGAATAGAACACAAGAATTTCACTGCTACTGTGTATTTAACAAGCTCTATGCCCTGGTACAGCAGTTAATAGTAGCCATGTTACCTAACTAGTAAAGACATGCAATAAAACAGACTGAAAAACGATATGATTTTAAAGAAGAGCAGACAAAATTTATTGCTGCCTATATAATCAACGCTTTTAATGTTAAAATGCGATTTCCCCAGTCTTAATACTATTGTACTGTTTCAATGCTAATAAAACATGAAACTTGGCTTCTTGCAATTTAAGTTACATTACGTTGCCTACTCTGACGATAACACACACAAGCACACACACACACACAGTGGGCTTCTTTCAGTTTCCATCTACCAAATCCACAAACAAAATTGATCAGTCTGGGGCTATAGTAGAAGACACTTGCCCAAGGTGCTACACAGTGGGACAACCCAGAACCATGTGGACTTTTTTGTCAAGGTAGATTAACACTGTTAACACTGATTTATAGATTCTAGTAATTTAATCATAGATCACTTACCTGAGAATAAAATGTGAAGACAGAAAGAAATAAATGCAGGTAAGAAAGAGGGGGATGAGGAAAGAGAGTGAGAAAGAGATTATTTTTGCATCGAAGCTTTACAGAAATATAGAAAATATAAGCAACAATTCAAATTCATGTAAAATCAAAACTGTGTAAAAAGTAACAAAATAAAAGAAACTAAAAGTTAAATTTGAAAACTAATTTCAAGTGCTATTGCATTAGTTAATTCACTTTTTTATTATTGATATTACTATCTACAGCAGCCATGATAAAAAGGCAAAAATGTGTGCACACATTTTGCACACTAGAAGATTGAGATAGAGAGAATAATAAATTAAGTATTAAAAGCAATTAGTAAGAGAAAAAGAGAGAAAACAATAAATAAAATTTCTAAATTAAGATGCAAAAGACTGCAGTAAGTAATTTTATAAGCCAGAATGTGTTATGATAAAAAAAATATATAAAAAAAATAGAAGTCATTAATAAGTGCAGACAAGAAAAAGTAGAAAGATGATGTGGAGCAGAATAAAAACTGCACCGCAACTATGACAGTCACCATCTACAAATAATAAAGCAGTCTTTGAGAGAGGTTTATTTTGAAGCAGAGAAGAGCAGCCTCGACAGCGAGCGAGCGGTCAAATCCAATGTGTACTCACATGCAGGAATCCAACAGATGTGAGCTCATTTTAGAATCATCCGGTGAGTCCTCGAGGACATCACTATGAATAGAGGAGACAGCTCCGGGAGAATCATGTAATGCTGGACTACGCCAGTTGTGGGAGTCTCCGATAACATTAGGGGCGCTACTCATGGTTGGGGTGTCACTATTTAACCTACACTGAAACAAAAACAGTGAAGATAACAACATGGTTAGTTCATTTGGCACCATGCATAAGCGTCATGCATGTTAAAACTTCTAGATGTAAGTATATATATATAAAATTAATATAAAGCGCAACGTGATACCATAAAGGAAAAATTCAATCATCACTAAGTGTGACTAAGGGTGCCGATGCACCTACGTTGCTAGAAATAATAGTTAAAATACTCTTAATGTTGCAGGAAGAGTGCATATGCATGGGAGGCAACTGCCCCATGCCGACTTGAAAATCCTGAAGGTAAGGACTGCTCAAACAGCACATGTAGGATTTCTGAGTCACCATGGGGTGGTTGCCTCCCCTGTCAGCATGTATGCATATGCACTCTTCCTTCAGAATTGAGTATTTTAACTCTTATTCCTAGCAATGTAGGTTCACCGGCATGCTTAGTCACACTTAGTGATGATTATATATATATATAAATTAAGCAGAAAATGGAGAAAATACTTTATCAACAAACAAACTGACTACCACTGATTACTATTTTTTTAATACAAAACTTCATGGTAGTCAATTTGTTTGTTGATCAAGAATTTTCTCCATTTTCTGCTTAATTTAAATTTGTATCCTGATAAACTCTTGTTTATTTTGTTATTGCCTTTATCCTATAAGCATAGTATGCTTGCATAGGTATGCTCAGGGTTAACATAGGTAATTTATACCAGTAGTAAAAACAGATATTCTTATCCCTTATACAGTTATTCCAACCGCTAACTATACTAACCTTTATATATATATATATATATATATATATATATATATATATATAAATGTGTGTGTGTGCGTAGCTGAATATAGATGTGTCTGTATGCATATTCAAATAAAGGTAAGTATTTAAAATAATTATTTGTATGGTGACACCACATAATGGCTTGAGTTTCATTAGCTACTGCTACAGACAACAAGAAGAGGTTGCTGTTATTCCTACCCCAACTTCTGTCCCAGCAACTGAGAAAACATACAGGCTCTATGATTCTTACATCTAACAACTTTGAAACACCAACATTAAATTCTATATTCAATAAAATATTCCCAAAATAAAGACAGCAACTACCAGTTTTTACACAATTTCGACCAATGAGATTTTTATTGATGGTTCAAGTTTTTCATTAGAAAATTAAATAGGGAAATGGTTTCAACAAGTAATTAAAGTGTGAACATCACCTGTTAGGTTCTTACTGACAAGGCTTTTGATTAAGGATGGTTATTAATGATATAATAAAAGATAGGATACAAGATAGGACATCCATTATACTTTCAAAGGCGTTGAAGCAAATGCTGTGAAATCCTTTATCTTTTAGCATGCTTCAGTCACTGGACTGTGGCCATACTGGGCACCACCTTGAAGGGTTTAAATGAACAAATTGACCCCAATACTTATTCTGTTAGTTGCTTTTGTCAAACTACTAAGATATGGTGACATAAACAAACCAACACTGGTTGTCAAGTGGTGGTGGTGGTGGGAACAAACACAAATGCACATACACATTTACACACACAACACACACTTGGGCTTTTAGTTTCCATTTATGAAATCCATTTAAAAGGTTTTGGTTGGCCCAGGGGTTTAGTAAAAGACACACACTCAAAATGCCAAGAAGTGGAACTGAACCTGAAACTGAGTTTGGGAACCAAGCTTCTTACTACACAGCCATAGAATCAAAAACTGGACATCAAACTCAGCTCACCAAAAAAAAAAAAAAAAAAAAAACTATATGGTGATCAAATAATATCAATAACAACAATGATAATTAAAACCAAAAACTACTGAATCACATAAAGAATTCTCTTTCAGTTTGCTTCCACAGTCTAATTCAAAAATATTTATTTCATTGTGTAAAAAAGTTGAGGAGCTACTTGTCAGCAAAGATCATTAATGCTATTACTATTTAGCCAGGCAGCAAGCTGGCAGAAACTTTAGCATGCTGGACAAAATTCTTAGAGGCGTTTCTTCTGGCTTTTTAGATGCTGAGTTCAAATTCTGTCATGGTTGACCCTATCTTTCATCCTTCCAGGATTGATAAAATAAGTACCTGTTAAGCACTGGTGTTGATATAATTAATAAGCACCAACTCCCACAAAATTTCAGGCCTTGTGGATATAATAGAAAGAATAATTTAGTATAAATCTTGACTTGTCTAGTCAAAAATAAAATCTCTAATACCAACATCATTATTATTTCCCCTTTTTAATCTCATGTCATTTCTTCTCAAGTGTAATGTCCTGAATGACCTCATTTCTACTATAGCACTTTTCACCACCAATTTAAAGTTCATATTATTTAGCGCCATGTCAATCTTGACTTAGCAGGCTTATGATGAAAAGCATTCAATCCATCATCACACTGAGTTTTATACTGAGTTTCTACAAAAAAAAAAGAGTACATTTCCTTGAATTACACATTTCCTTTCCTTCTTTTGATACCATGTTTTTATTGAAACATACTGCCCTTGTTTCAATTAATTTTGAAAATAATGAACAATTTAGTAGATTAAAGTTGTTTTTATTAAGTCTAAAGGCCTCTCCAAAATATTTTCATAAATTTGTTACAAGTACCCATGCTTGTTTTCAAACTTTTAGTTAGCCGTTGTTTCATACATTCTGAGTAATATAAAACAGAATAGATTCCTGTCATAAATCAGAAGTTACTCTAGGGTTGAAAAAAAATTTGTTTGTGTATTATATATGATGCATGGACACCAGAGAAGTATGTTCTCTGCATCACACATGAAACACAGGACTGACAAAGGGTTAAGATCTAGTTTGGAATATAAATCCACATGAAATTTTGATGAAAGGTTTTAATTCAAATGACTTTAAAAGAAGGTAATTTGTGTCAAAGTACTAGGAGGTCAATTTCAGGCAAGTTGGTATCAAAAGGGTTAAGATGGTAGAGGGTCATCTCAAGGAGATTTAGCTACTATTACAAGCAGATCAAAAGACTGTGTAGAGTTTCTTCGATTATATCATAAACGTATGACAAATTCCCATTGTCCATCATAGATGTGATAATTTGCACACACACACACACACACACACACACACACACACACACACACACACATTACCATCATAATCATCGTTTAACATCTACTTTTCCATGCTTCCATGAGTCAGACAAAATTTGTGGAAGAAGATTTTCTACAACTGAATGATCCTTTATTTAACCAATTCTTCACTTATTTCTAAGCAAGGTAATATCCCCCGCCCCTAGCAAAACATTTTTCATGTAAGACTGGAAACAAACAATTTTGCTTGTGTGATGATGATGATTATGATGATTATGATGATGATAATATTCATTTACAACCATCTTGTGCAGGAGTTTGTCTTCTTGTCCAGACATCACATAATAGTTGTGAGTGTCATTCATACCAGGAGTGTCACTTGTTCCCAGTTCCAGTCGTCTGTGAAAATACTATTTCGATTTGAAACTGGTGTGTCCGTGACAGGAAGGGCATCTGGCCATAGAAGCCCATAGAAAATCTATCTCAACAAATTCCATCTGACCTAAGTGAAGCATGGAAAAGTGTACAATAAAACAATGATGTTGATGATGATATAAAAGGGGAAAAAAAAACATTTCAAAAATTTGTTGTTTTCGAAAGCATCACTCACTACTCAAAGAGAGAAGGAAAGGAAAAAACAAAACAAAACAAAAAAAAGCAACTTTTGTTCAATATAAAATTCTTTGTAATCATTTCAAGATATCTCTCTACTAAACTTATGCAGCATTACAAATGCTAAAGCTGTAAATGCCATTACAGACTAATACCTGTTAGCAACAACAAGCTTCCATCTATCAGGAAATAAGAAGCTTACTGAAGAGGATATTTACACAGTATATGTTTAAAAAAGAATTCCCAAATCTCTGCATCTCAAATGGAATTATCGCCAAACCAGTTTTTTTTTATGCAATTCGTTACAATAATAATCTAACTGTTAAAAGATTTGGTTAGAATGGATTATATGTTTGCTATAAAACAGCTTCTGTTATAAAATACTTTCGGTTAGAGAAAAGAACTACAATTGCTATTTTTATCTGCCTCAAGATAGTTGACTTGATAATGTACTAGGGCTATTAGCCGACAAGGTCATAATAAGACTAGAATAAGTCTGGAACTGGCTCCTGTACTTGCCAAAAACATTTAAATAGTGGTCATTAATTAACACTTTTGTTACCATATTTCAGCTGAATAATGCTGCTACTGTGTCAATTAATTTAGAAAATAATGAAGACTTTAGCAAAATAACTCTGCAGTTATTAAGCTGATGTATGGAACACAAATTAACATGCAATTTTAATTGAAGGCATTCATTTAGATCATTTTAAACAGAAAGCTTGAATAATAGAGCCAGGGACAGTCTTAGGCAGGTTAGCTTCAAAAGGGTTAATCTAACCCCCAACTCAATTTCTAATTAGCTTTTTAAAACTCTTATGCTAATGTTTTTGAGATGAGATTTCTAATGAAATACACTGCTTTACATGTCAATTTTAAAGATAATTGTTTGAAGGGATTAGGTGAAATAAGTTTTCCATTATTAAGTTGATATTTGGAACATAGTGAATCAAGAGAATCTCAAATAAAATTGCGATGAGATGTCTTAACCCTTTTGATATCAACCCATCCATGACCACCCTTGCTTCTATGATGCAAGCTTTTTTTTTTCAAGTGATCTAAATTAAAACCTTCCATCAAATTTTGATGCTATTTTATGTTCTAAACACGTGCTTTATAATAATAATGTTATTTTATTAAATTCTTCACTATTTTCAAAAATTAAACTGAAATAAAGATAATGTATTTTAACAGGAACATAATAAAAGGGTTAAATAAGAACAATCAAAATTAAGGTTTTGTATCCAAATTAGAGGAAGATCCATGGCAGTTGGTATTAAAGAGGTTGAAAATGTCAAAACTATTATCCTCTATGCAGATGGGTACCTGTTAACAAAACTTTTTTTTTTTTTTATGGAGATGGCATCTGAATAATCAGTTGAACACTTAACAGTTCCTATCCTTTAATCAGATCTGATCTGTAACTAGAACCAAAACAAGAATCTGATCACTTGCTAAGTGTGACCCTTTAACTATAAAATTGACTGACAGTTGAGTTACAACAGTTGTCAAGACCTCAACCATCAGGTACTACAGTTGTCAAGAACTCAACTGTCAGGTATTACAGTTGTCAAGAACTCAACTGACAATTATATACATTTTGAACTCTGATGATTACTACGAATGTATGAAAGCACTAATTGAACTTTATGAACATTACATAATATTTTTTCATGTTAAAATACTATAATAAAGAATGCGAAAACCAGACAAAGTTTTAACTTTATTCAACTGATATATTATTCTACGCACATTCACACAAATTTGGAAAAAATGTGTGTGTACATATATATATGTGTGTGCATATATATATAAATGTGTGTGTGTGTGTGTGTGTATATATATATATGTGTGTGTGTGTGGATGTGTGTATATATTATATGCATATATATGTATAGATATATATATGTATATATTTTATATAAATATGTATGTATATGTTGTTGGCACACCATCGCTTACGACATCGAGAGTTCCAGTTGATCCAATCAATGGAACAGCCTGCTCGTGAAATTAACGTGCATGTGGTTGAGCACTCCACTGACACATGTACCCTTAACGTAATTCTCGGGGATATTCAGCGTGACACAGTGTGACAAAGCTGACCCTTTGAATTACAGGCACAACAGAAACAGGAAGTAAGAGAAAGTTGTGGTGAAAGAGTACAGCAGGGTTCGCCACCATCCCCTGCCGGAGCCTCGTGGAGCTTCAGGTGTTTTCGCTCAAGAAACACTCACAACGCCTAGTCTGGGAATCGAAACCGTGATCCTATGACTGCGAGTCCGCTGCCCTAACCACTGGGCCATTGCGCCTCCACTATGTATGTATATATATCATCATTATTTAACGTCCATTGTCCATGGATTGGACATATGAATGGATACATTCAGTAATTTTTACCTTTGGAATTTTTTTAAGCAATGCTTCATTAAATGGAAAAGTTAAGAATTAGTTTTGATATCACAATTATATATACATCCATTTTTTTTTTTTGTTTTATTGATATCTGATAAAATGCAAGGAAGACTAAAATGTTTATTTTCAATTAGCAGTGATGAAATGAAAGAACAAGGAGTCGAGACTGGTGACAACAACTGTGAGGCAAGGAATTAGAAACTTTCAAATTTATAAAAAAATTTAATTTTGAAATAAAATACATGAATGGCCTTACACACTGCCCTCACCCTACCCATTCCACTTCAGACACTCTGAATGGCTAATACACTAGCTACACCAGCAATCCCCTATACACTTCACACACTAACTGGGAACTCATTATACTACTAGCTTTGAAGCCGTCCTTTGGGCAGCATTTGGACTTGCTCCTGCGGAAGGCACCTGTGAAGCCTTTGGCCCTCTACCCTTGTGTAATGTAATGGACTTGGACACATTCATTGTATATGTATCTCCTGGTATTAATCATCTGATACCCCATTCCAAACTCCCTGACATATATCCACACATCCATACCCATATACTCAATACCTTTACTTCACTTGCACCCATACCTAAATCCCATGTCCCATTAACTTGTTTCTGCAAATGTGCTAAGCACTGATGCTGATCATAGTTTAATCAATAAGCATAGGAGTGAGGTAAATGCAGTAAAAATAGGTGGGGTCAGTGAGGCCCCATTTAAGCGGCCCTTCAGAAATTGAACCTCCTTACGATACTCCCTGAGAATTCATGGTATGAAATTCATTGTCATTGCTCTGATTTGGTCGCCAATGCCATGTATTTAGTTTAGAATACAGTAAAAATAGGGAGTCAGTGGGGGCCCCAATTAGGCGACCCTTAAAAAAATAGACCCCCCCCCTCCATTAGGACATTCCCTGGGATTAGGGGAGTTGCTTGTTTGAGATTTGTTGTCCTTGCACCAACAGTCTAGGAGGAGTTAATGAACATAAAAACATGAAGGACAGAGAAACATCACTCAAATTTATAATAGGATAGAACTTGGTTGGCTGAGAAAGCTGGCACTACCTGTACCTTTTTTTATACACTCCGGAGAACAAATTGACAAAACAATACAGAGGCCAACGAGCCTCATTGCGCTTGCATAACCTATGAGAAATAAGTATTTTTCTCCCTCAAAATTTATACCTAAATGGCTTGAAAGGAAGAGAACATACTGGATAATGCTGCACTATATGCAGAATGCCTGAGAAAAAGACAGGGTGGTCAACAGTGGAATGCCATAGACCGCTTGGTTGATTGGGGACGGTTTGCGGTGGGGATGTCTAACTAAACACTGGAAAGAAATTAAGGAAACATACTCTTCTACTACAGCAGGGGTGGGGAAACACCTGCCCGCGGGCACAATTGCATCTACCAGGCCATTTTATTGAGCTTGCAGGCTGATATACTCGTATGTAAAGAATAGGGTAAATTTTTCAATTATAAACTTTATATACAATACTAGTATGCCTAGTTGTGACATAGGCTAGGTTTGCACTGCAACTTAAAACAATCAGACTCCAACAGAAATCGTCTGGTAATTACCATTTGAATGGAAAGTTTGTTTTCACTATAAAACACATATTGCTAGGTTTGTACCACCCTCTTGAGACCCAACTACACTTTAGCTGAGAAAACTAAAAATATATTGCATGTATTGAAATAATTTTTATCTGAAATGAAAGTTGAAAGATTGAAGAAGATACTGTGTAAAAATTATCCATATCCAAGAATCCCAAGTATTTAAATTTTCCTTCCTATTTCATTTTTCACATTTTTACAAAAAATGTGAGCTTTTTTTTCACCAAATTGAATTATGCAAAAAATCGTCTTTGTACAAGATTTACTGAAAACTCGAGTAAAGGACTAAAAATAGCAGTTTCTTCAAAGGCATGTAATATTCCTAAACTTTTAAAAATAGCAGTTTCATCCTTCTCACTAGACAAAACCAAATTTTAAAGTAACGGTGAATTAGCTTTGATAAAATTATCACTAGGATAAATTTGCTTAAATATGTTATTTACACATGTTATTTATGTATCAATGCAATTTTTCAAGATTAAATGTGGTCTGTACTTGATTGTTATGATTTCTCCAACATTAGGATAGGTACAATTTTGAAAAATATAGAATACTTCATAAGTAATATAAATGTCCTAAATTCAGTGGCAGTGTTAATGAAGCTGTTATGCATTAATTTAATGTGTTAAACTTATCTTTCTTTATGTATATCAAATTATACATAGATATTCTTTTACTTGTTTCAGTCATTTGACTGCAGCCATACTGGAGCACCGCCTTTAAGTTGAGCAAATCGACCCCAGGACTTATTCTTTGTAAGCCTACTACTTATTCTATTGGTCTCTTTTGCCAAACCGCTAAGTTATGGGGACAAAAACGCACCAGCATCAGTTGTCAAGCAATGTTGGGGGGGGGGGGGGGAACACAGACACAAACATACACACACACACACACATATATATACATATATACGATGGGCTTCTTTCAGTTTCCGTCTACCAAATCCACTCACAAGGCTTTGGTCGGATGAAAAGATGAAAGGCCAAGTAAACCTCAATGGAATTTGAACATGGAACATAAAAATGGACAAAATGCTGCAAAGCATTTTGCCCAGCATGCCAACAGTTCTAGCTCACTGTCAATATAATAATAAAAGATTTATTATTATTATCACTAATACAAGCACGAGGTCACAAATCATTGTTGGGGAGGTTTTAGTTAACCCAAGGGCAGTTCTGAACAAGTACTTTATTTTTAGGAACCCTAGAAGTAAGAAAGATAAAGTCAGTCTAGGCTTGTTTCACCAGGAGCTACACAACATCGAGTCCTGCCAATAACTTGACCCTCAGTTTTCTGAGAGAGAGAGAGAGAGGAGGAAATAATTTTTATGACACTACAAAATTCTGTCAATTCATCTAATGCAACTTCATAGATTTGGTACAAAAGCCAATATTTGTGTGTGTGCAAGTGCACGCATATGCCCTTTCGATTTCAAGACTGGTTTTACCCCAGTATAACAGAGCACATTTTATTTTTATTGACTCAAAAGAGAAGTTTTGTTTAAAATCTACTCTTGACAGGATTACAACACAGAATGCCAAGTTACTGAACTAGTTAGAATAAAGATTCCGTGTCTTCTCTTCTACTACCTCATACCATTTTCAAATACACATTTCTTTTAATAGTGTAATTTTGTGCAATGTTATATTTATAACAATGAAAAAAAAAAAAAAAAAAAAAACCTACACAAGAATTCTAAAGAAGAAAGCTTGCTCTATTTAGAGGTTCATTATTTCATGAGTCAAAGAAATAACAGCTTGGAAATTCCTCTCTTCTCCAAATACCACACTGTGACAGCTCTTTAGTTATAAGAGCTTGTTAATCAGTATTTGAAAAGACTGAATACTGTCTGTGTATGAGTGTATATATATATATATGTATACATAGACATACATATATATATCTGTACATGTGTTTATATATATATATATATATATATATATACAGAGAGAGAGAGAGAGAGGGGGAGAGAGAGAGGGAGGGAGAGAGAGAGAGAGAAAGAAAGAGAGAGAGAGAGAAAGAGAGAGAGAGAGAAAGAAAGAGAGAGAGAAAGAGAGAGAGAGAAAGAGAGAGAGAGAGAAAGAGAAAGAAATAAGTAATACATGCAACTTTGTAGCAGAAAATGCCTAACAATATTCCATCAATCATCAATCAAGTATTGATCAGTGTAGAATGAGACCACACATTGAAACTTAACAAAACACAAGAACTGCTGGTTACCGGTACAAATAATGCACTCCATGCAAATTAAATTGTGTTTCTCCTCCTCCTCTCATTGTTTCACATAGGAAACAATGTGGTGAGCGCCAGAAAATACGCACTAATTGCTCATGCAAAACCAACAGCGTGCATGATTAATAACAGCTTTGTTTCTGTATGATTACTTTGATAACAGTTTGTAGGATACTTCAACATATGCATGCATGCATATATACACACAGACAGACAGATATACATATGTACAAACATGTGCACACACATATATGCATGCAGACACATACAGATATGCATGCAGACAACCATATATACATGCACATATGCACATGCAGACATGTACATGGACACACACACACATATGCACATGGACACACACACATGATGCTAAGAAGCATTTAGGGTGTTAGTAATTTAGCAATTGCTTGTCTCATCTATAAATTGGATATCAAAAATAAATAAATATATACATAAACTATACAAAAACAAAACAAACAAAACCAAAAAAATGAGTAGCGGGTGAGAAGTGATTTTAAAATTACAAAAGACGAGTAACTAATGTTCTTAATAAGCATTTGACTGTTTGTATTTCATACACTTTACATTAATTTGTCATTATGAACCATTTACAAGAACAAGAAGAAAAAAAAGACAACAAAAAAGAGACAAATGAAAACAAACACATGCAATAGTATTTCAGTATGTGCTAATTCTGTAATGGTTTTAACAGTCTGGCTTTTAGCATTAACACTGTTATTTGACAACTTTTATCCCCATTAGTATTCTCCATTATTTTTATTATTATTATTACTATTTTGGTGGTGAACTGGCAGAACTGTTAGAACATCAGACTAAATGTTTAGTGGAATTTTGTCTGTCTTTACATTTTCATTTCAAATTCCGCCAAGGTCGACTTTGCCTTTCATCTTTTCGGGGTCGATAAAATAAGTACCAGTTGATCATTGGGGGCGATGAATCCACTTAATCTTTCCCCACCAAATTTTCTAGCCCTGGGCCAAAATTTGAAACCAATTATTAAGGTGGTGAGTTGGCATTTGGTCTGTCTGTATGTTCTCAGTTCAAATTCCACTGAGGTTGACTTAGCCTTTCATCTCCTTCGGGGCTGATAAAATAAGTACCAGTTGAGCACTGAGTTCAATGTAATTGAGTAACACCTTTCCTTAAAATTGCTGGCCTTGTTCCAAAATTCAAACCATTATTATTATTATTATTATTATTATAATTATTATTATTATAATTATTATTATAATAATTATTATTATTATTATTATGGCAGTGAGATGGCAGAGTTGTTAGCATGCTGGATGAAATGCTTAGCAACATTTCACCAGTCGCTATGTTCTAAGTTCAAATTCAACTGAGGTCAACTTTGCCTTTCATCCTTTCGCGGTCGATAAATTAAGTACCAGTTGAACACTGGGGTTGATGTAATCAACTCATCCCCTTTCCCAAAATTACTGCCCTTGTAAAATTTGAAACCATTATTATTATTGAGGTGACAAGTTGGCAGAATCAATTGTATGTCAAGTGAAATGCTTAGCAGCGTTTCTTCTGACATTATATTCTTAGTTCAAATGCTGTTGTAGTCAACTTTGTCTTTCAACCTTTAAGGGTCAATAAACTAAGTCCTAATTGATCTCTGGGGGTCAATGTAATTGATCTACCCCCTTTTCTGACTTTGCTGGCCTTGAGCCAAAATTTTAAGCTATTCTTATTACTGAGGTAGTCATTAATGCATTGCACGAAAAATTAGTGGCATTTCTTCCAACTCTTTACATACAGACTTCCAATTTCCACCAAAGTTGATAAAATAAGTAGCAGTCAAGTGCTGGGGTTGATATATCCAACTAATCCTTTCTCCCAAATCTTTCTGGCCTTAAGCCAAAATTTGATACCATTATCGTTATTACTGTTACTGCAGAAAAGGGAAATCTGATAGATGATAAACCCAAGGAATGTAAAGGTTACAGCACTTCACTAGAAAGTAGATATCTTTCTCTTCCATTCGCCCCCCCCCCACACACATACACAGCCAACATGCCTTCCTGACCACTGTTACTGTTATCACTGACAGAAAAATAGAAACCAAGTTTAAAACTTTTGACATCCTCAGATCAAACTGCACTGCAATTAACTTTGCCTTTAATCTATCCACGGTTGATAAAATAAGAACAGACTCTCTTTGTGAATCTAAGTATTAAAAAAAGAAAGGAAAGAAAAAAAGAAAAAGGAGGTGGGGGTTTTGCAGGGCTAAAATCAGTATTATAAACCTGGCTTGTTATATACTGCTCCTGCTAAGATATATTTTTATTGTCAAACCTTACAGGATTACAATAACAATTTTGTTCTTAATGCTAGAATAAAAAGGATAACCAATCAGTTTATAGGTCTAACATAGGTGCTACAGCATGGTCACAAACAAATGAGTGAAATCAATAAATAAAGTATAAAACAGCGAGACTGATTAATTTATCTCATTCGATCTAAAATAATTTTGTTTTTCTTTTTGCATGTAGATATTGATTTCGAAATGTATTGACACAACCTGTGATTTGGAAAACTACTGGTAGTGCTTCTAGCATTAAAAAGTGACTTTTCCCTACAGCAACTTCAATGGAATGGTGAGTCCGTGAAAAGAACTGGACACAGGCATGGCTGTGTGGTTAAGAAATTGGCATTGCAGACCCACATGACTCTGGCTTCAACTCCACCAATGAGACACCTTATGCAAATGTCATCCACAATAGCCTCAAGTTGACCAATATTTTTTTTAGTTGAATTTAATAGACAAAAACTGTACAGAAGCTTGTCATATATGTACTTTTACTTGTTTCAGTCATTTAACTATGGCCATACTGGAGCACCGCTTTTAGTTGAGCAAATTGACCCCAGTACTTATTCTATCAGTCACTTTTGCCAAACCGCTAACTTACAGAGACATAATCACACAAACACCAGTTGTCAAGCGATGGTTGGGGAACAAACACAAACACACATACATATATATGACGGGCTTCTTTCAGTTTCCATCTACCAAATCCATTCAAGGTTTTGGTCGGCCTGAGGCTATAGTAGAAGACACTTGCCCAAGGTGCCATGCAGTGGAACTGAACCCAGAACCATGTGGTTGGGAAGCAAGCTTCTTACCACACAGCCACTCCTGTACCTATATATATATATATATATATATATATATATATATATATATATAGGGAGAATTCACGGAAAAACAACAGACAAAGACAGGTGGTGTAAACAACAAATGGATGTATTAGTATCACGCTTGGGAATAGAGAAAGTCTTTCATGTTTCGAGCCTACGCTCTTCAACAGAAAGGAACACAGAAAGAAACAAGGAAAAAGGAGAGAAAAAGGAGAGAAAAAATTGAAATTAAAAGAGGCTTTTACATTCATATTGCCATATATATATATATATAGATATATATATATATATATTACAGACAAGAAAGTAAATTTCAAATGCAGTATAGCTATGAAAACAGCTGAGCACGATTGGCTATTTAGCCTAAGAAGACAAAAGAAAGTTACCAGAAGGTGGCTATGGAGAATCAAATTCCATATCTATCAGATACCAGCTGAGTCCTCTGTACCATTAAGCTAAGCAAAATGTTCCTAAGGTAGATCTGGTGAAATTGTTGAGATGCTTGAACGGAGATGCGTAGATATGTGCTGCATCCAGGAAGTAAGATGGAGAGGAGGTTCTGCAAGGTTCCTCACAGGCAAAGAACACAGGTACAAGATTTTCTGGGCAGGGAACACTGACGGGGTCGGGGGCGTAGGAATACTTCTAGCGGAGAAATGGGTGGATAAGGTAATCGAGGTCGTTAGAGTAAGTGACAGAGTACTTAAGATCAGACTAGTGCTTCATCATAGATTAGCTACTGTCATCTCAGCCTATGCACCTCAACCTGGGCTACCAGATGGTCTGAAAGACCAATTCTATGACACCCTCTTGCAAACTACCTCGTCGACGAGTGACAGGGACCTTCTCTTTGTGGCTGGAGACTTCAACGGTCATGTCGGACGTCGTGCTGGGGGCTTCCATGGCATACATGGAGGCTATGGCTTCGGTTCCCGCAACGAGGAGGGAACCAGACTGCTGGAGTTCTGTGATGCAACCAATCTTATGGTCTGCAATACCAACTTCAGGAAACCTGCCAGTCACCTAGTCACCTACCGCTCCGGCAGACACTCTAGCCAAATCGACTACATCCTCGCCAGAAATAGGGAAAGAGGGCGGCTTATAAATGCCAAAACCTACCCTGGCGAAGAATGTACCCCACAACATAGATTAGTAGTTAGCGACTTTGGGATCAAGGCAAAATGGGTGCCCAGAATTAGACAGGCTTGGAGAAGAAGGGTGTGGAAGCTTAAAGACCCTGCAAACGGACAGAGACTTAGAGACAAGTTACTTGAAGCATTTAACGAAATAGAAGGGGATATAGCATCATACAACGTGGAAGACAATTGGAGATTTCTGCGGGACAACCTGTTGAAAGCCACCGACCAGATTTGTGGGTGGTGTAAGGTCCCCTCCCAACCCAGAGTAACGTGGTGGTGGAACAAGGAGGTAGACAGGGCTATTAGACAAAAGAAACAAGCTTGGAAGGACTGGAAGAACGGTGGTAGCAGGGAATTGTACCAATGTGCCAGAAGGGAGGCTAGGCGACAGGTTTATTTAGCCAGAGGGGAAGCAGATAAGGAAAGATTTGCCAATGTTCTGCGCCGTGAGGACCAAAGACTCGAGGTATTTCGGGTTGCAAGACAGTGTAGGAGAGAGAATAGTGATGTTGTAGGAGAGAAATGTGTTCGCATGGATGATGGTACGCTTGCATTAAATGAGGATGCAAAGAAAGAGGTCTGGAGATGCCACTACGATAGATTGCTTAATAAAGAGAATGAATGGGAGAAAGAGAGCCTGCCTTATGTCGACCCAATAGAGGGACCAGCTATCCGAGTTGATAGTACCAGGGTAGATAAAGCAATTAAGAGTATGAAGACCGGGAAAGCCCCCGGCCCATCAGGAATCACTGCAGAGATGCTCAAAATATCTGGCAGTGTTGGCTATAGCCTAGTCACCCGTATTACGAACCAGGTGATACACGAAGGAGTCATACCCTATGACTGGTGTAGCAGCATCATAGTCAACTGCTACAAAGGTAAAGGGGACGCTTTAGATACAAATAATTACAGAGGCATCAAGCTGTTAGATCAGGTTATGAAAGTTACAGAGAGGGTCATAGCCCAACTAATTAGGGAGCGAATCAATTTAGATGAGATGCAGTTTGGGTTCGTGCCAGGTAAAAGCACTACTGATGCCTTATTTCTAGTGAGACAGTTGCAAGAGAAATACCTAGCCAAGGATAAACCTCTGTACCTGGCTTTCGTTGACATGGAGAAAGCCTTTGACAGGGTCCCCCGATCCCTTATCTGGTGGTCAATGAGGAAACTTGGGATAGAAGAATGGCTAGTGAGAGCTGTGCGAGCCATGTACAGAGATGCGGCCAGTAAGGTGAGGGTTGGAAATGAGTACAGCAATGAATTCCGGGTAGAGGTAGGGGTCCACCAAGGTTCCGTCCTCAGCCCCCTATTATTTACCATAGTCCTCCAGGCAATCACAGAGGAGTTCAAGACAGGTTGCCCCTGGGAGCTCCTCTATGCTGATGACCTTGCCCTAATTGCGGAGTCACTATCAGAACTAGAGGAGAAGTTTCAGGTGTGGAAGCAAGGTCTAGAACTGAAGGGCCTTAGAGTCAACCTAGCTAAAACCAAAATCCTAATAAGTAGGAAGGTAGATAAAACACAAACCCCTTCAGGTAGATGGCCCTGCTCAGTATGTAGAAAAGGAGTAGGTAGTAACTCTATAAGATGTACCCGGTGCAAGCTATGGACACATAAGAGGTGCAGCAACATCAAAGGCAGGTTAACTAGCAAGTTAGTTTTTGTTTGTGGCAGATGTTCAGGTGCAATAAAGACTGCAAACAAACAGGAAACAACTTCTATCTCATTCCAGGGTGAAAAACTAGAGGTAGTCGATAGCTTCCGCTATCTGGGCGACCAAGTTAGTAGTGGGGGTGGGTGCGCTGAAAGTGTAGCTGCTAGAATAAGAATAGCCTGGGCAAAGTTTAGAGAGCTCTTACCCCTGCTGGCGACAAAGGGACTCTCACTCAGAGTAAAAGGCAGACTGTATGACGCATGCGTACGAACAACCATGCTACATGGCAGTGAAACATGGGCTGTAACTGCTGAGGACATACGTAAGCTCGCAAGGAATGAAGCCAGTATGCTCCGTTGGATGTGTAATGTCAATGTGAATACCCGTCAGAGTGTAAGTATCTTGAGAGAAAAGCTGAACATTAGAAGCATCAGTTGTGGCGTGCAAGAGAGACGATTGCGCTGGTATGGACATGTGGTGAGAATGGAGGAGGATAGCTGCGTGAAAAAGTGCCACACCCTAACAGTTGAGGGAACCCGTGGAAGAGGTAGGCCCAGGAAGACCTGGGCTGAGGTGGTGAGGCAAGACCTTCGTACATTGGGCCTCACCGAGGCGATGACTACGGACCGAGACCTTTGGAAATGGGCTGTGCGTGAGAAGACCCGGCAAGCCAAGTAAGATCGTTGCCAGTGCCCCTGGACTGGTTCTTGTGCGGGTGGCACATGAGATGCACCATTTTGAGCGTGGCCGTTGCCAGTACCGCCTGACTGGCTCCTGTAGGATTTTCGAGCGAGATCGTTGCCAGTGCCCCTGGACTGGCTTGTGCGGGTGGCACATAAAAGACACCATTTCGAGCGTGGCCGTTTTCGTGCGGGTGACACGTAAAAGCACCCACTACACTCTCTGAGTGGTTGGCGTTAGGAAGGGCATCCAGCTGTAGAAACTCTGCCAAATCAGACTGGAGCCTGGTGTTGCCATCCGGTTTCACCAGTCCTCAGTCAAATCGTCCAACCCATGCTAGCATGGAAAGCGGACGTTAAACGATGATGATGATGATGATATATGTATATATATATATATATATATATATATATATATATATTGAGACAGCTGCAGGAGAAATACCTAGCTAAGGATAAACCTCTGTACCTGGCTTTCGTTGGCATGGAGAAAGCCTTTGACAAGGTTCCCCGATCCCTTATCTGGTGGTCAATGAGGAAACTTGGGATAGAAGAATGGTTAGTGAGAGCTGTGTGAGCCATGTACAGAGATGCTGCCAGGAAGGTGAGGGTTGGAAATGAGTACAGCAATGAATTCCGGGTAGAGGTAGGGGTCCACCAAGGTTCCGTCCTCAGCCCCCTCTTATTTATCATAGTCCTCCAGGCAATCACAGAGGAGTTCAAGACAGGTTGCCCCTGGGAGCTCCTCTATGTTGATGACCTTGCCCTAATTGCGGAGTCACTATCAGAACTAGAGGAGAAGTTTCAGGTGTGGAAGCAAGGTCTAGAATTGAAGGGCCTTAGAGTCAACCTAACTAAAACCAAAATCCTAATAAGAAGGAAGGTAGATAAAACACAAACCCCTTCAGGTAGATGGCCCTGCTCAGTATGTAGAAAAGGAGTAGGTAGTAACTCTATAAGATGTACCCGGTGCAAGCTATGGACACATAAGAGGTGCAGCAACATCAAAGGCAGGTTAACTAAGAAGTTAGTTTTTGTTTGTGGCAGATGTTCAGGTGCAATAAACACTGTAAACAAACAGGAAACAACTTCTATCTCATTCCAGGGTGAAAAACTAGAGGTAGTCGATAGCTTCCGCTATCTGGGCGACCAAGTTTGTAGTGGGGGTGGGTGCGCTGAAAGTGTAGCTGCTAGAATAAGAATAGCCTGGGCAAAGTTTAGAGAGCTCTTACCCCTGCTGGCGACAAAGGGACTCTCACTCAGAGTAAAAGGCAGACTGTATGACGCATGTGTACGAACAGCCATGCTACATGGCAGTGAAACATGGGCTGTAACTGCTGATGACATACGTAAGCTCGCAAGGAATGAAGCCAGTATGCTCCGTTGGATGTGTAATGTCAATGTGAATACCCGTCAGAGTGTAAGTATCTTGAGAGAAAAGCTGAACATTAGAAGCATCAGTTGTGGTGTGCAAGAGAGACGATTGCGCTGGTATGGACATGTGGTGAGAATGGATGAGGATAGCTGCGTGAAAAAGTGCCACACCCTAACAGTTGAGGGAACCCGTGGAAGAGGTAGGCCCAAGAAGACCTGGGCTGAGGTGGTGAGGCAAGACCTTCGTACATTGGGCCTCACCGAGGTGATGACTACAGACCGAGACCTTTGGAAATGTGCTGTGCGTGAGAAGACCCGGCAAGCCAAGTAAGATCGTTGCCAGTGCCCCTGGACTGGCTCTTGTGCGGATGGCACATGAGATGCACCATTTTGAGCGTGGCCGTTGCCAGTACCGCCTGACTGGCTCCCGTAGGATTTTCGAGTGAGATCGTTGCCAGTGCCCCTGGACTGGCTTGTGCGGGTGGCACATAAAAGACACCATTTCGAGCGTGGCCGTTTTCATGCGGGTGACACGTAAAAGCACCCACTACACTCTCTGAGTGGTTGGCGTTAGGAAGGGCATCCAGCTGTAGAAACTCTGCCAAATTAGATTGGAGCCTGGTGTTGCCATCCGGTTTCACCAGTCCTCAGTCAAATCGTCCAACCCATGCTAGCATGGAAAGCGGACGTTAAACGATGATGATGATGATGATGATATACACACACCTACTACACTCTCAGAATGGTTGGCGTTAGGAAGGGCATCCAGCTGTAGAAACCTTGCCAAATCAGCCCCCCCCCCCCCTGGCTTACCAGTTTTTATCTAACCCATGCCAGCATGGAAAGCGGACATTAAATGATGATGATGATGACACACACAAATATATAGGTGTAGGCATGACTGTGTGGTAAGAAACTTGCTTCCCAACTACATGGTTTTGGGTTCAGTCCCGCTACATGGCACCCTGGGCAGGTGTCTTCTACTATAGCCTCAGGCTGAGTAAAGCCTTGCGAGTGGATTTGGTAGATGGAAATTGAAAAAAAGATGACATGGAGAAGATCATCCAGTCATAGAAACCATGCCAAAATAGAGTATGCTGCAGTCTAATTGGTTGACCCACGTTGAGCATGGATGATGGATGTTAAATGATGGGTGGATGTACAGGACATTTAAATATTTTGGCAATGTGTAGTGAAAGCACATGACTTAGTGGTTAGGGTATTAGCCTTATGATTGTACAGTGAAGGGCTTGATACCCATTGGTGTGTTGCATCCTTAGGCAAGACACTCTATTTCATGTTACACCAGTGAAAATGAGTAGTATCTGTATTTCAAAAAGCTAGTTTTGTCACACTGCAGTTGCTTGAGAACTACATTAAGAGTATGCATGACTGTGGAGTGCTCAACCACTTACATGTTAATTTCACGAGCAGGCTGTTCTGCTGATCGGATCAACAGGAACCCTCATAACAAACGGAATGCCAGTTTTCCTTTTTCCTTTTCTTTTAGTAATGTGTATCAATAAAGAATGTAAACATTGGAAGAAAAGTGGTATCCCTCAAACAAAGTCCTCCGCAATGAATTACAGATACTTCCTTGTCATTCATGCAGTTAAAATGTGGTAAATTTCTGACTGGCACATTGAAGATCTGTAAACAATGACGCTATCATTTAGAAATTGCAAAATTAAAAACATAAAATATATATATATAAAAAAAAAAACATTATTTGCGGTTTACTTTCTATATTGTCGTTTTTCAAACTTTATTATTGTTGTTAATTTTTTACCTTTCCGAGTAGAAAATTTGAAATATGTTGGGCACAAAGAACAGCTGAAGGTTTATGCATTCTCTTGCAATATCCCATACCATAATATTTAACTACATTCATTTATAGATAAGCATGTGTTGATTGTGGTTATACGCCATTAAGAAATATTTCAACAAATAACAAAACCAGAAAGCTTTAAAATTATCTCTAGTTTCATTATTCATCAATGCTATTATTAAATGAAGATATATCTGAAATTGACTTTCGTATTTTTCTTTTTCCATTTCTTTCCTCTTTACTTCAATTTAATATACATACAAACATTCATACATATTTATAGAAATACACAGTAGATTGATGGATTCTATGATTATCAGTATGAGTAAAATGACGCATGTGTGCATCTGTATGTGTGTATATATGCCTACACACACACACAATTGTTAATGAATTCACTCAGCATTTGTGTGTGAGTATGCATCTACTTAAGCACAATTGTTAACGCACTGGCATAGAAATGCATGCATATGAGCTGTATTGCAGTTTCAATCATAATAAGATTGAAATTAAAAGAGGCTTTTACATTCATATTGCCACATAAAATCCATAGGAGGTCAAATCTAGAGAGTATTGGACTGTGAGCCAAAGATTTTATGACGCCTATCCACTCTTTGGAACTGTAGTTTATACACAATCAGTACACTTAGCACTTACAAGTTTCATCCACATAACTGAAGATAGTAGCCAATTATGTGTACAGTTTATTAATGCAAGCATCAAGATCAACACCATCATCACCATTTTTATATTCATTTTTTTCCATGCTGCCATGTGTTGGACTACACTTTTTGAAGCAGTATTCTAAGGATGGCTGCCATTCTTGATACCAGCCCCCCGTTTTCGAGCCAGATGCATTTTATTCCAAAGCCTCAAATGGTGACCTCATGGGTTCTTGTTTTTACAGGACATGAGTTACCACTGCCAAAGTCATCTCAAAAGCAAACACATGAAGAAACACACACACACATGCAACAGGCTGCCATAGAGATTCTGTACACCAAATTTTACTCACAAGGCATTAGTCCATCAGATGCTATAGAAGAAGACCTTTGCCCAAGACGACATGCCATGAGATCAAACCCAAAACCACATAGTTACAAAGCAAACTTCTTAGCCACCTAGCTACACCTGTGCTTTGTATTATTAGCAAATACAAAGAGGTGACAAGCTGGCAAGAATCACTGGACAAAATGCTTAGTGGCTTCCATTCACCTTTACATTCTGAGTTCAAATTCCACCGAGGTTGACTTTACTTTTCATCCTTTTGAGGTCGATAAAATAAGCACCAGTTGAGTGCTGGGGTCCATGTAAAAGCATCCAGTCAAAACATCCAATCCATGCCAGTATAGAAAGCAGATATATAAAATGATGATGATGATGATATAATTAATAACTGTATATATTGGAAGTTTTATACCCAATAAAATTGATTGTCACAAGCAATTTATTGGAAGCTTTAAGTTGAAAGCAAGATTATGGAATGAAAAGACATATTTTTGGGAAAAAAGAGAAACAGTGTATGTTTAATCTACATACTAATAAAATTTTCAGTAAAAACAAATGACAAAATAACAAAAACTTAAGCTTTTAATAAGATTCTTCATATTTTCCTAACTCAAAAGCATCAGCTTCCACCATTAGATTGCATAAGAACATTTTAACTTTAGGTAATATATCTTCATAATATTGCATTTTAGTGAAGCCATATTAGAAATATATTTGGTAATTAACACAGAAGTTCTACTATTATTGACTAAAGTCTTTCATCAAATATTTGCTACCTGGTCACTGACATTCTACAGTAACTTTTTTCAATACTTAATAAAAATAGGAATAAAAAAAATAACAAAAATGTGTTCAATAACAAGCAACTATGTAAAAATACAATATACTTACATATATTACAGACATGACTATTCTTTTATTTGTTTCAGTCATTTGACTGCGGCCATACTAGAGCACCGCCTTGAAGATTTTTTTTTTTTTTTTTTTAAGTCGAACAAATCGACCCCAGGACTTATTTTTAAAGCCTAGCAGTTATTCTATCAGTCTCTTTTGCTGAACTACTAAGTTACAGAGACATAAACACACCAACATTGGTTGCCAAGCAGTAGTGGGGGGACAAACACAAAAACAGACAGACTGACACACACATATACAGCAGGCTTCTTTCAGTTTCCATCTACCAAATCCACTCACTAGGCTTTGGTAGAGGCTATAGTAGAGGACATTTGCTCAAGGTATCATGCAGTGGGACTGAACCTAGAACCATGTGGTTGGAAGCAAGCTTCTTACCATACAGCCATGCCCGTCCGGTAAAGGAAACAACTAGAGGGCCTGGGGATATGACTATGTTCAATTTTGATCATTTTTATTAAGGATTTTTCATATATCCTTATTAGTTCTTTATTTGGAACGAGAGTCTTCTTAAATCCATTAACATTTTGAAACCTTCAGTCCTATCAGTAGAATAAAGTGATAGTAAATAATGGTGTGTTGTTTATACCCTTTGCTGAAAGTTGCAAAGGATCTGGACTCATGATCGTAAGATTGTGGTTTCAATTCCTGGACCAAGTTATGCATTATATTCTTGAGCTAAACATTTCATTTCACATAGCTCCAGTCCACTTAGCTGTAGAAAAGATTACCACTAGTGGAGGTGTATCGCTTAGTGGGTAGGGTGTTGGATTCCCGATCATAAGACTGTGGTTTTGATGCCTGGACTGGGCGATCTGCTGTGTTCTTGAGCAAAACACTTAATTTCACATTGCTCCAGTCTGCTTAGCTGTAGAAATAAGCTCAGCCTGGAGAAGGATGAGCTCCACCAGGATACACTTCATGGCTGCAGTGCCCCAAGGGGTTAAGGGACTTGTCAATTGTCAATTCCTGATGATGAGGGCGTGGAGGTCTTGAAACATTAATTAAATAAATATTATCATTCATTAATAAAGAAGATCAAAGATGAACATAGTTGTGTCTTAATATAATAATTTATATCTTTGAGGAAAAAAATACTACTTCTTACTGACATGTATGTATATATATGTGTGTGTCTACACACACACTATATATATGTATACATGTTTCAAAAACTGGTTTCATATGAAATCTCTAGCCAGATATATACAAAAATGGCCTATTTTGTATATCAAACAGAATCTAATTTCAAAAATGCTATACAGACAAAATATCAATTCTGACATTGTTTCATGCCTCTTTAACATAGAAATGTTTCCAAAAGCAATAAAATAAAATTAAAAAAAAAAAAAAAATTATTATCCAAATGTCACAATTATTACAATCTTTTTCTTCTTTTCTATAAGTTAACTGGATGGCAGTTAAATTGGAATGTTAATTTAGCTTAAAATAATAATGTATAGAAAATAAAGATATGATTAAAAAAAAAATGAAGGAAAGATAAATGCAAAGGAAATTACTACAGAAATTTAATTAAAGTGAAGATATATATATATATTTTTTTACTTCAAGATAATTGAGAAATGAAGAAACAGTAACAAAGATGCTAACAACATTGATAATAGTTTTAACAATTACTGTAAAGGTAATAATGATGATGATGAGCTATAATTTAGGCACAAAGCCAGCAATTTTGAAGGGAGGTGGTTTTT
>NC_142934.1:56074980-56129980 GCF_046866305.1 Octopus bimaculoides | reverse complement strand
TATTGGAAATGAATGACCTCAATTGTATGAGAGCAACACTCATTTACAATTTTCACACTATGTCAAGAAAAGAAGATGCAAAAACACGCACGCATATATCTTTCAGTTTCTGTCAATTAAATCAAATCCACCCAAAAGGCTTTGGTTACTGTTAAGTTTTAAAAGAAGACACTAACCCAAAATGCCACACAGTGAGACTGAATCTGGAACCATGTGGTTAGGAAGAAAACAGCCACACTCAATATAAACATCAGGTGATTTTAGGAGAGTTCATTCTACTGCAAGCATTTAGGAAAGGTCTCCCACCAGTATCATAAGCCCTGAGTATCATCCCTCCCTCCTGATTAAAGGGTCATAAATGCTATAACTTACATTGATATGTCTAAAGACACTGTGAAAAGAGAGGGAGGGGGAAGAATGAGGAGAGGGAGAGAAAAGAGTGAGAGGTAGAGAAAAGTATGAGAGAGGGAGAGGAAATTGTGAGAGAGGGAGAGGAAATTGTGAGAGAGGGAGGGGAAATTGTGAGAGAGGGAGGGGAAAGTGTGAGAGAGGGAGAGAAAATTGTGAGAGGAAGGGTGGAGTGAGAGAGATAGTGGCATGAGAGGGAGTGAGGGAGGGAGATAAATAGATAGACAGACACACACACAGCATTAAAATCTTTTTTTTCTATGTTGAAGTTATTGCTGCTATCATGTCAGCAGTGATTCACAATATTTGATCTCCGTACACATGCTCCATCCTTTGCATATCTAAAACTACATTACATAATGCGAGTGCACTGTCTCTACTGCTTTCATGACAGTAAGGAGTGATTGCGTGCGTGCGTGTGTGTGCCTGTGTGTGTGCAGGTAAACAAAAAAAAAAATGAATCAAAATTATAACTTCTTTTAGAAGTAGCATGGAATAATGCTGGCATTTATTTCACTGACCCTGAAAAGATGATTGGCAGAATTTGAACTTGAAACACATAGATGAAATGCCAGTAAGTATTTTGTCTGGTGCTGTGATGATTTTGCCAGCGCATTGCTGGTGCCCAGCGTCGCCTTTCTGGCACTTGTGCCCGTGGCATGTGTAAGGACTTTCGAGCGAGATCGTTGCCAGTGCCCCTGGACTGGCTCTTGTACGGGTGGCACATAAAATACACCATTTTGAGCGTGGCCGTTGCCAGTACCGCCTGACTGGCCTTCGTGCGGGTGACACGTAAAAGCGCCTACTACACTCTCAGAGTGGTTGGCGTTAGGAAGGGCATCCAGCTGTAGAAACTCTGCTAAATCAGATCGGAGCCTGGTGTAGCCATCTGGTTTCACCAGTCCTCAGTCAAATCGTCCAACCCATGCTAGCATGGAAAGCGGACGTTAAACGATGATAATGATGATGATGATTGCCTTAGATAATTCTTTTTATGATAGGCACATGGCCTGAAATTTGAAGACAGGGGCTAGATGATTACATCAACCCCAAAAGGATGAAAAGCTAAGATGACCTGGGTGAAATTTTGGACTCAGAATGTAAGGATGGATGAAACGCTGCTAAGAATTTTGCCTGACGTGATAACAATTCTGCCAGTTGTCACTTTAGATAATAATAATAATAATAATAATAATAATAATGGTTTCAAATCTTAGCACAAGGCCAGCAAGCTCAGGAAGATTGGTGGTTAAGTCGATTACATCAACTAACTCTAGTGCTCATCTGGTACTAATTTTATTAACCTTGGAAGGATGAAAGGCAAAGTTGACTTTTGTGGAATTTGAACTCAGAATGTAAAGACTGGCAAAACGCTGCAAAGCATTTTGCTTGGTATGCTAACGATTCTGCCAGCGCACTGCCTCAATAATAATAACTAGCTGGGCCTGTGAAAAATTCACAGAAAACAAATTGCAAATTGCGTGCTGGTGCCATGAGAAATGTTTCTATATTGTGACAGTTACAGAATATAGAAAGAAGTGTAAAAACTGATAACTCTATAATCCAACCAAAATATCTGAGTTATGCAAACGTAAACAGAATTACTTTTTAGACTTAAAATACATCGTACATATTCAAAGAACCTTCTTGGTTTAGTGGTACGGAATGTTCTGTTATTCTTTTATCAGTTTCAGTCATATGATGGTGGCTATGCTGGAGCATCGCCCTTTAGTTGAAGAAATAGACCCCTAGACTTATTCCCTGTAAGCCTGGTGCATATTCTATGTCTCTTCTGCCGAACAGCTAAGTTATGGTGACGCAAACACACCATCAGCTGTCAAACAATGGTGGTGAGGGGACAAACACAGACACAAACACATAAGTATATGCATATATATGACAGGTTTCTTTCAGTTTCTGCCAACCAAATTCACTCATATGGCTTTGGTCGGCCCAAGGTTATAGTAGAAGACACTCTTTAAAGTATACAGTTGAATTTCGTGTAGCCACCTGTTGGCAACTTTTCTCCTCCACCCATTTTGTATGGGGTGTTATCCATTTCTATGGACTCTTTTCACAGCTATACCCCGTTCGAAATTTACATTAGTTTTTGTATGAAAAAATAAAAAGGGAGAGAGGCTTGTTTGTAGTTTGCAGAGAAAACGTTAAATGTGCCTGAAGAAAATATGGCCTTTCCCCACCAACTAAATGAACTATGAAAGAAGGCAAAATAAGTATCAGGGGGAGGGGGGAAGAGGAGAGAACTAACACTCGACTGTTCTAGAACTACCAGAATAAGAAGGCAAATACCTGAAAGACTTTCCTTCTATTCATTACCAAATGTTTTCCCTCTTCACTGTTAAAAGTAAAGAAGCTAGAAAAGATTGATCGTATTTCAGTTTAAGGATCTGGTCTTTCTCGTTCGCAAAATGAGTCCCCCCTTAATTTTGTTCAGATCATTTTCAATTTTGTTGTATCGATGCAACTCTGAATTTTGATTGCAATCACCAGTTACTTTATCTCGTAAATTAAAGAATCTGATGTTATTTGGCATTAAAGTTAGGAAATTTGGATAACTTTAGCCAATCAACAGACAGCGTAGCATTAGCAGCTTGTTACCATGACAAACACATGCTGCGCTGTGGTTCACTGTTATTAGTGCTGCTTACCTTCATTTTTTAAAAGTATTTTTATTGCAAATTAAGGTGATTTCTCCCTGCATTAATTACTGTAAATATAATCAGTAATTCAGCATTAATAGCAGAAGGTGCATTGCTAATTAAGAACATTTCACAAAAACATAAGATACAGGTATACGTTTTCTTCAGAGAAATTCTTTGTTAACCAGTGTTATTCTTATCGTAGTTTACAAATCCAAGCATGAAAACTTTACTCAACTGTGAAGTTTTTGAGACAGACGCCTCACCTTTTCACACACACACACACACACATATATTAATGATGTACACTAATACATGACAGGTAATCGTAATACTGAAATATGCATAAAGTAAACACAAGCAGACAAATATATTAATATTACAAATTTAAAAAAAAACAATATAATCAATGAAACAGTACGATGCTACATGTTGATTATATTAGGTATTTCTGTTTATTTAGAAACCTACAATGAACAGGTCAGATGCTAAACTCTAAATTTCACAAGGTACAATCTTAAAAGTTGACACCGCTCTGCTCAATGCAGAAAATTTCTGTCTCGCTATTGGCTAAAAATATATGGTTTTCTTTGATTTTTAAACCTCTGTAACATTTTTCTCCAATTTTATTTCTCCTCAACATCATACTTTCAAAGCAATGAGACTGGAAGGCTACATTATTATAATTGATTCAGATTTTTGATTGCCTTTTAAAAAAATGCATATTTTACGAATGAAAAAAAAACTAGATCCCAGTCTAATTGTCATTGTAAATGACTGATGCTTTCCTTTCTCTATCGCTTTCTCTATTCCTTTTCTCTACAGTTCAGAGAGTGAAGGTGCATGACTTCAGTTGATTATATTGACCCCAGTGTTCAACTGGTACTTATTTCATCAATCCTAAAAGGATGAAAGGCAAAGTTGACCATGGCTGATTTTGAACTTAGAATATAAGGACGGATGAAATGGCGCTAAGCATTTTACCTGATATGCTAACTATTCTGCCTTAAAAATTAACGTCTACAGCAATACTGGTTTCAAATTTTGGCACAAGGCCACCATTTCCTAGGTGGGAGTAAGTCGATTACATCAACCTCAGTGTTCAACTGGTACTTAATCTATCGACCCTAAAAGGATGAATGACAAAATTGAGCTTGACGGAATTTGAACTCAAACATAAAGACAGACGAAATGGTGGTAGACATTTTGCCTGGCATTCTACCAGCTCACTGCCTTAATAATAATAATGATAATAATAATTGCAAATCCTGGCACAAGGCCAGCATGTTCAGGGGGGGGGGGGTCTAAGCTGATTACACTGACCCCAGTGCTCAACTGGTACTTATTCTATTGACCCTGAAAGGATGAAAGGCAAAGTCAACCTCAGCAGAATTTTGACTCAGAATGTGTGATGGACAAAACACCTCTTGAGCATTTCGCCCAGCATGCTAATGAGTCAGCTAGCTCACCGCCTGAATAATAACAATAAAAATAATAATACAGACCAAGAACTTTCAGTTCTGCCCATCCCATTAACTAAGAAAAGACCTAATCAAAAGATATAATTAAGGAATTGCAAAAAGTGTAAGATAAAATATAATATATATAATATATAAATACAAAGTTGAAAATTTTTCTTCTAGATCTAACAGAAATAAAACTTAAATATACTAAGAAGTGCATATATATATATATATATATATATATATATATATATATATATATATATATATATATACACACATATACATACACATTCACACATACATTCACTCACAAACATATATATATATATATATATATATACACACACACACACTCACATATACATACATGCACACTGAAACGTGGAAATTTTTATTGAAAGATTTATAAATTTTATGGGAGGGGAAGAATTTCCTGTTTCAAAATATTAAATTGATAAAAAAAAAAAGTTAAAAAAAGAGATTCTTGAAAGTAGAAATGTTGGGGAAGAAGAGAGTGTATTGAATATGAAATCGAAATTCAATTAAGATATTCTTTATTTTATATTATATTTTTCATAAAATTGGATTTTTTTCTTCTTTTTTCTGTTATCACCACCTTGAAATTTAGTTCAATCTTATTGAAACTTTGTTTTCCATTATTTTAGGGATGGAGAAGGTGTGAATAATAATAATAATAATAATAATAATAATAATAATAATAAAGGGACCAATCTAATCAACACAATACCCATTTGATGTTAAATTTAAAAAAGACATTTTAATAAAAAAATAAAAAAATAAAAATAAGCAGAAATGTTTTGAGAATTAGATGATGTGATTGTTATTTTTAGAATGTAGGTGTGAGTGGCTGGATCTGGCAGGTTTGAACATCAAACAGGTGGAATATTTGGGCTGGACATGGCCAGTTCAAATGTTGTCAGTATTCTTTTGGCCATTCATACCCTCATGGTTAATAATATACATATATAAGTAATAGACTGGGATCAAATTTAGAAAAAAAAAAATTTTTTTTTTTTTGTCTTAATTCATTCTCCCCATATGAAATCCAAAGAAATTATTACACATGCAGAACTGTGTGTGTGTGTGTGTGTGTGTGTGTGTCAATGTGTTCTATAACAATATGTTGTTGTTGGCACTCCATCGCTTACGATGTCGAGGGTTCCAGTTGATCCAATCAACGGAACAGCCTGCTCGTGAAATTAATGTGCAAGTGGCTGAGCACTCCACAGACACGTGCACCCTTAACGTAGTTCTCGGGGATATTCAGCGTGACACAGTGTGACAAGGCTGACCCTTTGAATTACAGGTACAACAGAAACAGGAAGTAAGAATGAGAGAAAGTTGTGGTGAAAGAGTACAGCAGGGTTCACCACCATCCCCTGCCGGAGCTTCGTGAAGCTTTAGGTGTTTTCGCTCAATAAACACTCACAACGCCCGGTCTGGGAATCGAAACCGCGATCCTACGACCGCGAGTCCGCTGCCCTAACCACTGGGCCATTGCGCCTCCACTTCTATGACAATAACACATGGCTATATTCGAATATGATGCTTACATAGGCATATATTCTAAGAAAGATGGTAAAAGACAAGAAATGGGAAGGAAAAAGACAGAGAGGAAGTGATGGGAGAGAGACAGAAGGTGAGTGAGAGAGAAAGGGGGAGGGTGAATAAAGAAAGTGTAAGAGAGAGGCAGCAAAAGTGAGAAAGTGGAGAGGAGACAGAGATGAATAAAGACAGAAAAGTGGAGGTGAGAAAGACTGTGAAAGATAAATTTATCAAACAGCTTTTTTTCTTCCTTTCTTTTATATGTTCTCATATAGTGTTTTTTTCAATCTTTCTGAACAATAATCACACACAGAACATGCACTGCTTTTTAACAATACAGCTCCAGCAACAGTTGACAGTGCATCCCAGGGGAGACATGGATGCAGTAGTAATCTATTGTACTTCACATATTTTAGCAACTATAATGAAGTTCACACATACGTATTTTTTTTTTTTTTTGCTTTGGAATGGTGAAGCTTGAAGCAGATAAAACGACAAATAATACAATGTAAATATGGTGTTAAAAAAAATTGCTGCTTTTGGATAGAAAAATTCAAAGGTTTTTAAATCCAATATTTATAATATTCTGTTATTTGCAGCTTTATCTGCTTTGAATTTCATAGTTCCAAAAAAGATGTCATGTTCTCTCAAAGTTTCTAAATTCTTATGATGTTCTTTCATCTTTTACTTGTTGCAGTCATGAGCCTGTGGTCATGCTGGGCACCACCGTGAAGAATTTTAGTTGAACAAATCGACTCCACTCTTTATATTTATTTTAAGCCTGGTACTTATTTCTATCATTCACCTTTTGTTAAGTTATGGGGATGTAAATACACCAACACCAGTTGTCAAGCAGTGAAGGACAAACACACACATGATGGGCTTCTTTCAGTTTCCATCTACCAAATCCCACTCACAAGACTTTGGTCAACCTGAGGTTGTAGTAGAAGACACTTACCCAAGGTGCCATGCAGTGCAGCTGAACCTGAAACCATGTGGTTGGTAGGCAAATTTCTTATCACACAGCCATGCCTGATGTCAACAATTTATATGAAAAATGAGCATAACTTTTAAGTATGGTGAAATGTGTGATCATCATCATTTTGATGTTCACTTTTTCATGCTCACATGGGTTGAGCAAAGCATGTTGAGGCAAAATTTCTATGGCCAGATGCCCTTCTTGACATCAACCCACACCTGTTCCTAAATAAGGTGACATTTTTCCTTTGCCAGACAAGTTTTCCAGGAAAATTGGAAATAAAGGGCACCACTTATTTGATGGTGATGCTCATTTACAGCTAACAAGCAATGTCATGACAAGGAAACACAAATATGCATGCAGACACACAAGCTTCTTTATGTTTCCATCAACCAAATCCACTCAGAAGGCTTTGTTTGACCCAGGTTTGTTTGCCCAAGGTGACAAGCTGTAGAACTGAACCAAAGACCATGAGCTTGAGAATCAACACACACATATATAATCATTGTTTAACAGAGATATATATATATACATATCTAGCGGTGAACAACTTGTGTAAGATTCTGAGAATTATGACTAGCAGTTCGCGCTGAAGATGGAGCAGATTTTCTCGGTAAGAGATTTTTAACTCCGAAACTTTGGTCCGCGAATAACTTTTTAATTTTATGTATGTAATTTTCAATGTCTTGCTCGCTTACGGTTTGGTATTTCGCTGAATTTCTTTTGAGAACTACTAGGTCTTAGTAGACACAACATGTGGTCTATTTCTAGCATATTAAATGTCTACTTTACTGGTCAACTTTATATATATATATATACACATACATACACACACACGCTTCTTATAATGTGTTGCATGTGGTGATGATGTATTCATAGATGAAAATTTATGCACTAGAAATGTAGTGAAACTTGTACAGCCACCAACTACATATAAGTATTCAAAACAGAGTTACATTCCCACACACACAAACATAAACAAACGGTCAACAAGTGCACAAAATTACAGATGAATTTTAAGTGTGATCTGTTGAATAATTCAGAGTAGTGCTGTGTTTGGTGTAGAAATCAAAGTTAATAGAAGTGTGATTAGAGGGGAGGGGGTTAGGGGGTGTTAAAAACAATGTTTATGATTTTAGCTTGATTAAGTGAAATAAGTACAATTTTAGTATACAGCCTTTATACACCTCGTTTATTTTCAGCATATTCTTTCCCCTCAGCCCCTTGTCCAAATTTTAGTTTAGGACATCACATTATTCTCACTCAGTAACTTAGTAACATTTTGTTTGGTGGATGGCAGCAAAGAAGTAATATGTCATTGCATACACATTCAATCATCTCTAACACACACACACACATTACATATATTTGTGTATGAAAACTATGACATCATTCATGGATGTATCCAAGAGTAATCAAGAAGAGTTTATTTTTTTGTCTTTTCATTCATGGGCATATACAGGCATACCTCAACTTAAGTTGTTTCATGTTACATCTTTTACAGCTTGTACAGTCTTGTTTGTTTGTTATTCTTTTTCTTTTTAAGAAATTAATGGAAAAGGTAAACTTCAACTTCAGTCAATTTATTTGATTTATTGTCAGTCTCAGAAAACATATTTAAAAACATAAAACTTAAAAAAAAAAATAATAAAAACACCTAAAAATCAATACTGCAGTGGAAAATTAAATAAAATGCATGTGAAAATATGTACAAACAACATCATCATCATCATCATTTAATGATTGTTTTCCATGCTGGTATGGGTAGGACGGCTTGATAGGAACTGGTAAAACCAGGAGCTGCACCAGGCTTCATTATTTGTTCTGGCACAATTTCTACAGCTGGATGCCCTTCATAATACCAACCACTTTACAGAGTGTACAGGGTGCTTTTTACATGGCATTAGCACCACACACTATATTATAGATACACACACACAATATGTGTGCGCGTGTGTATGTACACATATACACAAAGTTGTTCTTATCAGTGACAAGTATTTCATGTCTCAAAACAGATATAAGCTAATAAATGTTTTTAAATGTTTTCTCACATTATTTAAATTTTTTTGAGTTAATTCAGATGTTTTGGAATCAATTACCAACATAAGTTGTGGTATGCCTGTAATAGATGTTTAATCCTAGCTCCTGCTCTTGGCTTACTTAAGATACTATAGCAGAAATTACATCACATAGATCTTTCACCAATAAGGGTTTTTTTCAATGATTCTGGATCAATGCTGGAGTTTTTCAGTGAAGTCTTGAGAAATTCCTTTACAGATTTTACCAAACAAACCTTTCCCCACAAATGTTGATTGGCATATTAGGGTTTGCCTACTTATGCGTGTGAAGATTGGATCCAGTGGACTTTGCAGAAGAAACCTTCATGGTTCAATGGAAGAGAAAGTGGCTACAGCAACACATTGTAAAATGTAGAGAGCAAGGTGTGGCAAGTAAGACATATTTGTCATCCCCAGCATCTGTCTCTGTTCCCAGTCATCTTGACCTGGTCTTGCCATTGGATTGAAGATGATCACAGGCAAGAAAGTAAGGTTGTTGGTGCACAACTCTTCATTTTAAACAAAGTTATCATGAACGTCATCAATCATCTCATAGGATGTCTAGATGGTCCTTGTTACTCTGGCAGATGAACATGACACATACTCTCTCACCCACATATATTCACACATTTATGCTTGCATATTTTACAGGTCTGGTAGTACAGTAAGGTGCATGGCTCAATGGTTTGAGTGTCAGGCTCACAATTATGAGGTAGTGAGTTTGATTCCTCGACAGAGAGCAACTCACTTTATCTCACACTGCTCCAGTTCACTCAGCTGTAGAAATGAGTTGCAACATCACTGGTGCCAAGTTGTATTGGCCTTTTCCTTTGATAGCATTGGTGGCATGGAGAGGGGAGGCTGGTATGTGTGGGCGACTTCTGGTCTTCCATAAACAGACTTGTGCCTCAGAGGGTAACCTTTCTAGGAGCAATCCCATGGTTATTCATGACTGAAGAGAGTTTTTACCTTTTTTAGTACAGATAAGGTAAACAGAACTCAAAAGATGAATATATACCATTTTAAAAAAATTTTTAATAGGCAGAAATTACAAAGTGACTCAAGGACCAAGAGTTTTGTTCATGTGGCACTTATCAAGTAACAAAGTAACTTTGTAACTTCAGATGATTAAAAAAAAAAAAAAACATGCATATTTATATAGACATATATTTATTTATGTATTTAAGTAAATAAAATTCTTAATGTTTGCTAAATACCTTTTTCAATTTGTTGGCTACGGGTTGTCTTTCAACGTCAAGTTTTTCAGATAATCTCTGAAACTGAGCCTCCTGAAAAAAGACAAAGAATAGCAAAATGAAAATATAGATGTATACATATATATACACACAGACATACATACATATCCATAGTCATAAGTGCCAAAATTTCTTCAGTCATTCATTTTGTAATCATAATATTTTCAGATTTTTTTTTATATATATAGTTATTTTCTGTTTGTTGAAAATGTTTTTTTTTTCTTTTCTTCATTAGATCGGACAAGTCTTATGTCTGAGATTCCAATGCTTAAACTGCAACAGAAGTTAACACCAAACCAACAATAGTACCAAAAATATATTTTCTGTCTGAATAACTTACTTACTTTCACTCACTCATCAATCAACTTCCCAACTTGCACCCCCTTTCTGCCACTTACCCTTCTCTCCCTACCTCTTTTATATACATGCGTGTGTGGCGGGGGGGGGGGGGGAATTAAGCATAAATTGGATGGTTCTGCAAATACAGAGATTCATGGAATCTCTGCAAGCAGATGTTATATTCTATGTTATTCTTCAAACTACAAATCATTGTGGTGGGGGTGTATAGTTGCTGCTTAAACTCCACGTCATCACTAATTAAACAAATTCAAAATCTATTATCAGGTGTTCCAGCCATGATCATCATCATATTTTTTTTATTCAGACATAGTCCATCCATGAGATCCGAGAAATATTTGGTTGCTATTTCTGACTGAGATATCATATGGTAGTCTGTATTCTTGATGGCTCATGGAGATATGTCTGCTACAATTTAACCCCTAATCACCCGCTACCCACCAACTGAACAGCCCTATAGCTGAAGGCATTCCAGTCTTAACCAACCAGCCTTTTTCCTTATGTGCAACAAACCCAAGAATACATAATCCAGCAGGCACATTTTCTGAAAGATAGTACAATAGTTTGAAGGAGATTTGACTGCTATTTCTAACATGTTGAGTGTCTACATGAAAGCAACCTCATTGGTTCATATACTTATGGTCATTGGAGGTGATGGCAACAAGAATAGAAGTGATAATGTTGATAATTGTAGTGGTGATGACAGTGATGATTTTAAATGTATTTATAATAATAATATTATGATTATAACAATTACTACCCTGTCACCACCATTTTCACAGCAAAGACAGTATGGTAAAGCAGTAACGTTTCAAGGAAATTTAACTTCATAACCTGCTCTTAAGTCTCTGTTGCCACTGCTTCAAAAACATTACAAATCATTTGTCAGAGAGGTATGACAGGCACAATTTGTCAAATCTGTTCTGTGTGGCAAGAAGTTCACTTCCCAGCCATATGGTTCTGGGTTAAGTTCCACTGTATAACACCTTGGGCAAGTGGCTCTTACTATACACCTTGGTCAATCAAAGACCTGCGAGTGGATCTGGTAGGCAGAAATTGAAAGAAGCCTGTCATTTATGTGTGTGTATGTATACATACATACATATACATTATATATACATACACACACACGCACACACACGCACACACACACACACACACACACACACTCACACACACACAGAGGGTGCAGTGAATATATTAGTGTCTAAATTACGCAAAAATGAAAATAACACTGATATCTCATTTTAACAGATATATTTACCAAAATTACATAAAAATATCTTGAAATACTAAAGAGTAAATTTATTTAATAAAATCCCTGTTGGATTCAACCACTGCCTCCAGACGACTTCAGAATCTCCTGCAACTCTTCTGGATGATCTCCTTGTTTAAGGAAGTGAATGTTGTCAATCCTTGCCTTCAGTTCATCTTTGGTGTTACAAAGAGCTTTATTGGTCTCTCGTTCAACTTTGCTCCACACATAATAATCAAGGGGGCTGCAGTCTGGGGAGTTAGGTGGCTAGATATTAGGGGTGATGTGGTTGCAGAAATTGTCTGACAGCCATGACTGGGTTCTTCTACTTGTCTGGCATGGTGCAGAGTCCTGTTGCCAGACATAGGGTCTTCCAGCAGCCACCCTCTTGACCCAGGGCAGCACTACCTCCTCCAGGCACTTCATGTAGGCCTCCAATGTTGAGTCTGAGGCCGTGTGAGAAGATGAATGGAGAATGCCATCATCACTAGTGATTACTCCAAACCCCATGATGTTGACTGGATGTTTGATTTTTATCATTCTTGGTACATGTTTTGAGGACACAGCAAAGCAATGGTTGTTCTGTGTGTTCACCATCTGTTTGTACTGGAGTTTCTGGCATGAATACCAGGTAATCGTTTCCAAATTTCTGGCAAAGTGAAATGTATCATGGTGCTGTTTTTCTCACAGATGGTGCCCAACTGACCTCCTACTATACTGTGTAGTCGACAAAATCAAAAACAAACAGTACACATACGTGAAATTAAAAATACAAAATCCTGACAATTTACCTATCACACCCTCTGTGTGTGTGTGTGTGTGTGTGTGTGTGCACGCATGTGCAATTCTCTTTCTTTGCTTTGACACTGCATGATAGTTGTAAGCAAGTGTCATCATCATGCAAGTGGCGTCCGTTTCCAATCTTCTATGAAAACATGTCCAGTCATGGGGAAATATCTTCATTGGAAATAGGTGAAGGTTGGCAACAAGAACAGCATCTGACCATAGAAATCTGCTTCAATAAATTCCACCCAACATATGCAAGCATGGAAAAGTGGGCATTAAAATGATGACAATGATAATTCTTATAAGCGCAAAGGTTTACTTAGGTCAAGGAATCATCAACATTTGGTTTCACAAATGAAGATTCTTGAATTCTGTAGGTTTACTGATAGCTGACAAAATCAATATGGAACAGAGAGGCCCAGCCACAGTAGCTGACAACAAAACCATACATAGCAGTGGTACATTATCCTGGTGGCTTACCGCATTTACAAATATCACAGCCCATAATATGAGTTTTTACATCCTGCATAGCAATTTGCTAGACCAAAAATATAGAAAACTATACAGGTGATCTGAAAGAATATCAAGTTGAGACAGTAATTGTATGGCTTTATGTTTTATTCTAGTGTATTGTAACAATATATTTACATGAACAGAATAAAACATTTTCCCATGCAAAACCACATTCAATATCTTTCAATAGGAGTATGACAAAGCATATAAATTTGTTTGTTCTATAAAGAATTCTTGTAAAAAAAGGCATGAGTTGTATACACCAGCAAATATAGTAATTTGTTGATCTCAGAATCAAAATAATTGAACTAGGAATTGTTTTAGTCACAGTATTCTACACTAACATGGTGCAATTGACAAGGGCAGCCATTAATAGCTAACTTATAAGGAAAGTCCAAGTTAGCATGAAGGAGTACAGGTGTGAAGTATATGAGGATGAATGAGCGAACATGTACAGTGGAGGGAGCTAATGAAAGAACAAGTGAAAGGGGAAGAATAAGTAAGGGAGCACATGCAGGAGTATGTGAGCTCAGTTTCACATAAAGTTATAAAATGAAGATATTGTGAACACAATACCCTGAAACTGTGAATTGCTTCATGAGAGAAGACCCAATCAAATGCAGCAGACATTTACCCATTAGCAATTAAACTGGCGATGTCCAGCCCAAATATTCTACCTGTTTCTATGTTCAAATCAGACAGATCTGGCCTCTCACACTTCACGCAATATCATTTTAAATATAAACAGTTACATCCTTGAAATCATAAAGGCAATAATATGTTCTTTTACTGGTTTCAGTCATTTGACTGCAGACATGCTGGAGCACTAGGGTTTTTTAGTTGAAGAAATCAACCCCATGACTTATTCTTTGTAAGCCTAGCACTTATTTTATTGGTCGCTTTTGCTGAACTGCTAAGTTACAGGAACATAAATACACCAACACTGGTTGTCAAGCAATGGTGAGAGTGACAAAAACAGATACAAAGATATAAATATATAGATACAAATATTTTGGGTCATCTCATAAATAATGCAGCTTTTTATACTTCGTTTATTTTTCAAAATTAAGATAAACAAAGTTCTTTTTTAATCTAAAATATACTCTCCTTCATTTTCTACAATGCTCTTCCATCTATCTGGTAGGTTTGCAAGGCCCCTCTTCCAAAATTCACTTGTCCCTGATGAAAAATATTCCTCCAGTACTGTTCTGACCTTGTCTACAGAATTCATAGTTTTTCCATCCAAATGATTTTGAAGACTGCGGAATAAATGATAATCAGATGGAGCAATGTCCGCCGAATATGTTGGGTGGGGCATCGTTTCCCATTCAAACTGCTCCAGCCTTTGGAATGTCATCCTCACTTTATGTGGCTGAGCATTATCCTAATGGAAGAACACCTTTCATCTTGAAACCAAAGATGGTCATTTTTCTTCTAGCGCTGACTTAAGCCACTCAAGCTAGTCACAGTTGTTGGTTTGGGTTTAAAAGTTCAAAGTGGACTAAACTTTTCATATCTCACTAAACAGATACCTTACATAGGTGAATACCTCCTTTAGCTTGGAGTGTTAGTGTTTCTCCTTTCCCTACCCACTGTCTTTGGCACTTGATGTTTTTACTGAGAACCCACATCTCATCACCAGCCACTATTTGGTCCAAAAAAAGGTTAATTCATGAGATGTGACGTCAAAGAATAGCACACATTCACTCTCTGCACATGATGAGACTTGGAAAGTTTGTGAGGAATCCATAGAAGCCAATTTGCTGACATTTCTAATGGCACGCAGATGTTGATGAATGGTTGAATGACCAAATCAGAGTTTCTATGCTAGTTCCTCAACATCTACTATCGGATTTAGTTCCACCAGGGTTTGCAGGACATCCTCATTGAGCTCCACAGATCAGGCTCGTCTTCTAGGCTGTAGTTTCCGGCTTAGAATTTCTGGAACTACTGGTGACACTAGCTTACATGTATTGTCTGGTTCTCATATACTGCATTAATATTCCTTGCACTTTCTGTCAGTTGCATTGTTGCCTTAATTGAACTTATAAAGTAAAATATGCCAAATACGCTTCTTTGTCACTCCCATTGTAGCTTCGAAAAATAACTTAAAATCGAATTGCACTCTTCAAAACTCTCACTAAGAATAAATACAAGGTAAAATTACTACCTGCTTTTATAGCAAGTTGATGCAGGTAGTTTATCCCATCCCCCTCTAACTTTCATTTCATGCAATTGAAAAAACCACATTATTTACGAGATGACCCAATATATATATATATATATATATATATATATATATGTATATATATATATATATGACCGGTTTCTTTCAGTTTCCCTCTACCAAATCCACTCACAAGGCTTTGGTCAACCCGAGGCTACAGCAGAAGGCACTAAAGCAGAAGGTGCTACACAGTGGGACTGAACCTGGAACCATGTGGTTGGGAAGGAAGCTTCTTACCACACAGCCATGCCTGCATGATTAATTCAAAACTATGAATAAATATGCATTATATTTGACAGTGTAATTTGAATGCTGAAGGGTTAAATGCATTCTTCAAAAAAATCAACCAATATGGAGTAAAAAAAAAATTAAAAAAAACAAACTCTGGCCTGAACCATAGTTGTAGCTATGCATTAACTGTTCTTATTTCTCACTGCTACTTTTCTGCGAAATTAATGGTCAGTAAAACTGTGTAATTGTGATTAAAGTTGATTAAATCAACTGCTACGTAATTTATAATAGCATTAGATTTTAATTAAAACTTGCTTTCTAATTTTATCTTAACTTTAAATCACAATGTGAGACATCACATTGCATGAGGTTATCTCAAGTTATTGGGTGCTTCGAAAGGTGTGACAGCAGGTCGCTGGAATTTTTTTTTAGTCATTTGGTGATGTCTATCACCTTCATTTGTATTACTGATAAAAACTGCTTACCAAGTTTATAACTCTTAGTTATGATACAATGAGCATGTATAGCACTGTTTCATTTAGCATTGCTTTTTTTTTTTTTTTTTGTAAAACCCTTTAGTGCTTAGCTTACCCTTCACCACTTGTTTAACCCATTACCTGCCAGTGATCTCATATGATATCACTTAAAAATTACAAATTTTGTAATTATCTGTCAATATTTACACATATCTAACCTTTTTGCTATATCTACTAGGTATATTTCTCTGATATTCAAATGAAGTTTGCTAATTTTTCACCCAATATCTCACTTATTTCTATTTAAAATGTTATTTAGAAATGTTATTTTGATCGTTCCAGCATGTTTCTAAGGCTATTTTATGCTAGAAATCAAAGTTTCATAAAAAAAAATTCCAGTTAATAAAATTAGGGGAGGTAATGGGTTAACCCTTTAACATTTAGATACAGTCAAGTATAAAAAAGGATAAAGACCTCCTTCAGTCATGAATGACCATGGGATTGCACCTAGAAAGTTAAACTCTGACACAGAAGTCCAGGCAAGATTTATGGAAGACCAATGCATACCAGCCTCCCCTCTCCACACCACCAATGTTATTCAAGGGAAAGGCAGATACAGCTTGGTACCAGTGGCATCACAACTGCATTCCTACAGCTGAGTGGACTGGAGCAACATGAAATAAAGTGTCTTGCACAAGAACACAACACAGCCCAGTCTGGGAATCGAATTCACTACCTCATGATTGTGAACCCGATGCTCTCGCCACTGAGTCATGCACCGTCATACAGTCAAGTATAATGCTTATTTCTTCACATTGTTTCTAATTAATCAAGTATTATTTTTTTAGTTTTGTGATTTCAATGATGCTGTGATTATTTTTAAAATGATATTGTAGGGTAGGAGTGAGAGGCCAGATTTTCCCAGTTTAAGAGCTAAAGCAGTGGTTCTCAGCCAGGGTCCACATGACCCTTGAGTGTCAAATATAAGATTATGTTGTTAAAATTTATGCGCAATAAATTGCTCACTCTTTTACAATACATAAAATATTCCAACAATTTTTTTTATACACAATTCCTAATATTTAATTATAAAAATAAAATAGAATTTCTTAAAATATCAAATAACTTTGGGGGTCCATTAGAGTTAAATAAGAATCAAAAGGGTCCATAAGTAAAAAATGATTGGGAACCACTGAGCTAAAGGGTTAAGGAACATATCCAGTGAGCTAACAGAAGTATTACTGTAAACATATATACATGTGTTAGCATCGAAATCAAAAGGTCTAATGGGGCAGCAATTATATATCACCTGAGGAGATACAACTGGATCCCATTATACAGGTAAACTGTTGTTTACTTAAAATTCTGTTTATATGTGGATCTAGGTTGTATCGAAACATGTGTAATGTTTATTAAATAGCTATCTAACCGTACTTCTTGTTGGCTCTATTTCTTCAATGATATTATATATATTTCTTTACTTGTTTCAGTCATTTGACAGCAGTCATGCTGTAGCACCACCATCAAAAGTTTTCTAGTCAAAGAAATCGACCCCAGGATTTATTCTTTGTAAGCCTAGTACTTCTTCTATCAACCTCTTTTACCAGACCACTAACAAATGGGTACGTAAACACACCAACATCAGTTGTTAAGTGATGGTAGGGAGACAAACATAGATACAAACACACACACACACACATATATATACGATGGGCTTCTTTGGTAGTTTTCATCTACCAAATCCACTCAAGGTTATAGTAGAGAACACTTGCCCAAGGTGCTATGCAGTGGGACTAAACCCAGAACCATATGGTTGGGAAGCAAACTTCTTACCACACAACCACGCCTGTGTCTATATATAAACATACACATATACCTACACATACATGAACACAAATACACATCTTTGACAAACTTCCACACAGTTCTCATTTATCAAATTTCACTCACAAGGCTTTGGTCAACCTGATACAAGAGCAAAAGAAGACACAGGCCCATGGTGCTGTACAGACAACAGGACAGCAGGACTGAAACCTTTTAACTATATGTCCATGTCTGTACCTATAATAGTAGAAATTCAAGATTGCATATTCTGGATTCAATTTTTCAAAGACATGTGGTTAAGATGTTTATTTCCTATCTATGTAATTTTGAGTTCAGACCTACTGCATGACACTTCTACTAAAAGCCCAGATTGAAGAAAGCCACATGAGGTAGACAGAAAGAGGCTTAATCATAGCTGTGTGACAAAGACATTTGTTTCTGAACCATGTGGTTTAGGGTTGAGTCTCACTGCTTGGCACCTTTGACATTTTCCACTATGGTCCTGAACTAACCTAAGCCTTATAAATAGAGGAAACAGATCTCATATATAGATATAGATAGATATATATATAGTGCAAATTTACAGAAAACTAAAGATGAAGACAGGTGAAGGAAAAACAAGTAGGTGTATTAGTTTAATGCTCAGAAAGAATGGAGAAGTCTTTTTCATGTTTTAAGCCTATGCTCTTTGACAGGAAAGATCGAGAGGGGAAAAAAATGGAGAGAGAGAGAGAGAGCAGAAAAAATGGAGTGATAAAAAAATGTGTAGGGGTTAAAGGTTCAACATGACAATATATATATATATATATATATATATATATACATACACACACACACACACACACATACATGTACGCAGAGGCAATTGTGTGTGTGCGCACATGTCTCCAGCCAAGCATCATCATCATCATACAAGCAGTGTCATCCATTTCCAATCTTACATGGTCATGGGGAAAAAAATATTACCTTGCTAGGAAATATGAAGGTTGCCAAAAAGGGAGGTTATCTGGTCATTGAAAATTCGTTTCAACAAATTCCATCTGACCCATGCAAGCATGGAAAAGTGGAAGTTAAAATGATGATGATGGTGTCGACCTGCTTGTGTCAATGCAGAAAGATTCAGACAATGCATAAGGTTCTGCAGTTCAACAAACTATGCACAGCAATTCTACTGAATGTTATTTATTTTATAGCTGAACTATGGAGAGAGTACATCAATGTATATAAATTTTTATGTAAATGTTTTCCATGCCTTACTAGAAATAAAAAGTTGGCACTGACAAAATATATTAACTTCATCATTTTCATGTTCTTTTAATTCTTTCTATATTTCTTTTCTCTCTCTCTCTCTCTCAATATCACCGGAGAAGGAGAAAAAAAAATCCATATTTTAACATTAGCTACCTGTTGGCAGAAACATTGGATACTAAAATATTTATATCACTCAATAAAATATGAAATTACTGATGATGCTATGGAAATGGAAATTACTATAATTATTCTTCTGATCTACAAGTCAGTGCTACTTCTTTCTGCAGACTAAAATGGTAAAATGGCACCATGAAGATTTAATAGGCAGTCAATGATGCACAGAAAATTATGCTAGTTAAATGATCAGAACTGCTTACATAAAATTATATATATATATATATATATATGCATACATGTATGTGCACGTCTTTCTAAGTACATGTGGGTATGTATGTAGATATATATACATACATACGAATAAGTCTTTGTATGTAGCCTACATACATATAACTATGACTACATGTACATAGGTATGAATGTGTGTGTATGTGTGTGCATATACACACAGATGCACACACACAGATTTCTTATGTCAAAGAGAATTTCTAACACATTTTGACATTAAAATTCCTTAATTCATAGCATAAATATTCCAGCTATTTTGAATATTGATCTATCTCATGACTTGGTAAAATTTGCACGAATAAAGTAAATGTGTCGGATCAGCTATAATCACACCAGAAAAATATTAAAAAAATGTATGTATGCCTATGTATATATATGTGAGAGAGAGAGAGAGAGAGAGAGAGAGAGAGAGAGAGAGAGAGAGAGAGAGAGAGAGAGAAGAGAGAGAGAGAGAGAGAGAGAAAGAGAGAGAGAGAAAGAGAGAGAGAGAGAGAGAGAGAGAAAGAGAGAGAGAGAGAGTGTGTGTGTGTGTGTGTGTGTGTGTGTGTGTGTGTGTGTGTGTGTGTGTGTGTGTGTGTATTTATATATATATATATATATACGCAAAATAAAACAAATGAAGTTTATAGAAGACCAATCAGATTCTTTTTGGTTGCTTTTTATTTATATATAGATTTTTCTGGCTTTTTCTGTAAATCCATTTATGTAAAAGTAAAAGCCTGAGAGAATTGATAAAAAAAAACAAAAAAAACTGCCTTCTTGGATCAAAGACCACAAAATCAACTAAGTCTGTTTTATTGAGTATAGAATATTTTCGTGATAGTTTAAGTATACAACATGAAAGATGGCATTAATAGCAGTATGAAGTAGTGGAATAGTTTCCCCACCATCTGTTGAAATGTATGTAGTCCTAGCCAACTATGGTCATACAGATCTATGACAGGGTCACAGCTGAAAAGGCAAATAAGCTAATGAAAAGAAATTTGGCCTCAAAGAGAGAAAGATCCATTACAGGTGCAGGTATGGCTTTGTCGTAAGATGTTTGCTTCCTAACCACATGGTTTTGGGTTCAGTTCAACTGTGTGGCATCTTAGACAAGTGTCTTCTATAACCCTGGGCTGACCAATGCCTTGATAGTAGATTTGGCAGGTAGAAACTGAAATGACACCATTATCTGCGTGTGTGCTTGTGTATGCGTGAGCATTTATCGTGATCATAAGACCATGGATCTGTACCTGGATAGTTTTGTGTCAGCTGCTGACGGCAGTGCAATGTCTGCAGTGGCAGTACAGGCCCACATAGGAGCAGCAATCTTGCATGCAGTGATTGCACTTGAAGATGCTTTCTATGGGTGTGAATGAGTTTTCCTTTCTTCAAGTGGCCTTTTCTTCGGTGGCAAATTTTAGTTTCTCTTCCTCTTGCTCCATCCTCTTGTAGGCAATCATTCACGACCTCTTGCCATCTCAGGATGTCCAGATCTCTCTTGCAAACATTCTTGAAATGAAGATGAGGCTGTCCTTGTGTTCTTGTGCCAGTCTCCAGTTGCCCATACAGGAGGTCTTTTAGGATACTCCCATCTGGCAAACAATATATGTAACCAACCCAGTGCAGATGGCACTGCTGGAGAAAGGTGAATATGCCAGGTATCTTGGCACAATTGAGAACTTCAGTATTGCTGACTTGACCAGTTCACTTGACATCCAAAATGCATCCCAGGCTACAAAGGTGTAAGACATTGAGGCGCTGATCCTATCTGGAGTAGAGGTTCTGTATCTCACTGCCATAAAGTAGTATGTTAAGGACACATGCCTTGTAGACAACAATCTTGGTGTTTGGAGTTAGTTTTCTCTTCTCTCAGATTCTCTTTGTCAGCATGGCAAATGTGAAGGATGCTTTTCCAACTTGCCTGCTGATCTCCAGTAAATACTGGGGTCATTTCATTTCACAAAAACCCTTCAAGGCTCTGCCCCAGCATGGCCAATGACTGAAACGAGCAAAAGATGACACAGTGATCACCACCATTATCCTCAGCATCATCATCACAATCACAGTCACTTTCTATGCTTAGATGGACCAGACAAAGTTCATTGAAGTAGAATTTCTAAGACTGTAGACTTCCTGTTTCCAAGCAATGTAATATTTTCTCATGGCTGGACGTGTCTTTCACAGAAGACAGAACACAAATGACGTACCAGTATGGTAATGGTTGTTTAGAACTACCACATGATATCAAGGACACACATACGCATACGGAGAGAGAGAGAGAGAGAGAAAGAGAGAGAGAGAGAGAGAGAGAGAGAGAGAAGAGAGAGAGAGAGAGAGAGAGAGAGAGAGAGAGAATCAGTTTGTTTTAGTTTCCATCTACCAAATCCACTAACAAGGATTTCATTGGCCCATAGCTAGAACAGTGCTGTGCAGTGGGAATGAACCTGAAATCACATGGTTGAAGCCAACTTCTTAACCAAATATGTCTATGCATTCATTTTATATATATATATATATATATATACACACACACACACATAGAGGAGGCGGAGAGACACACATTTATTTATATATATACACCAATCAAATAATTACAAAGAACACAAGAGACTGATACATCGTAAAACTTTTCTTTTAATTTTACAGTCAGTCATATGGCATAATTGGTTGGTTAAAATGACTGACAAGTATTTCTACTGCACAGTATGTGCAATTGCATATGCAACCCAATGAAGTAAACACAGAGTTAGCCATCAGAAGAATTGCTCATACTAAACAATCATTGATGTTTATTACTATTAGATGTGGTTAGCCAAAACCTGGATTATACCTGAGAGCTATTGCGGTACCTGCCTGGATAATCTATCCCTATATATTCACCTTATACACACATACTCACTTACTCTCTCTCTCACACACACACTCTTATTCATTTTCATATATATATTTTCTAGGCATGTTGAAGCTGGATGTTCTTTTTGTTATCAACTCTTTACTCTTTTCTAACTGAAATATTTTCATTCCTTTGATCCTACTACACCAAAAGCTGAAGCAATGAGAGATTTTGCATATCTGAGAATATATACAAAGACATAGTTTTCATCAAGTGGCGTAAATGAGATTGCATTGAAATAGTTTTCTCACACATACACATATATGGTGTTAAGATGGGCTTCCAAGTTTCTGTCTACCAAGGCAATGATCAGCCCATTGTTGTTATAGTAGAAGATCTTTGTTCAAGGTGCCACACAGTAGGACCAAACCTGGAATCACGTAGAGGAAAAGCAATATTTATAATCACAGAACTATAACCGTGCATCATTATCATCATCATTGTTTAATGCCTACTTTCCATGCTGGCATGGGCTGGATGGTTTGACATGAAGCTGGCTAGTACAGAGCTGTCCAGACTCCCGTTGTCTGTTGAGGCATGTTTTCTACAGCTAGATGCCCCGCCTAATGCCAACCACTTAACAGAGTGTGCTGGGTACTTTTTATGTGCCACCAACACACACACACACACACACACACATATATATATATATATATATATATATATATCTGAAAGAAGGTTTGCAAATGGTTTCACTTTTTTAGAAAAAGATTGTCAAAAGTAAAATATAAAGCTTTATATAAGCTTTGTAGCGTTAAGTACAGGTTGTATTTTAATACTTTTGTGACAACCTGTACTTAACACTACAAAGCTTATATAAAGCTTTATATTTTGACAATCTTTTTCTAAAAAAGTGAAACCGGTAAAGTGAATAAATATCTTTAAAATTGCATTTTCAAACCTTCTTTCATATATATTTCCACTCGTGTGGTATCTTACAATTTCACTTTTTGGTCATTTGAGTGTGGTCTTGCTGGGACACCACTTTGAAGAGTTTTTAGTCGACTGAATTGACTCCAGTACTTATTTTTTAAAAGCCTGTCACTTATTCTATCAGTCTCTTTTGCCAAACCACTAAGTTACAAGGATGTAAACAAACTGGTACTGGTTGTCAAGCAGTAGTAGGTTACAATCACAGAGGCAAAGACACATTCAAATATATATATATATACATATATATATATATATATATATATATATATATATATATATGTATGATGAGCTTTTTCCAGTTTCCAAATACATTCACAAGGCTTTGGTTGGTTTGGGGGCCATAATAGAAGACACTTGCCAAAAGTGCCATACAGTGGAACCATGTGGTTGGGAAACTAACTATTCTTTTGTTGATAAGCTTGGCAAAATATGCACTCAATAATTATGAGAATTATTGATGTGTGTGTGCGTGTGTACACACTATATTGTTACTAATAAACAAAGTTTTGTGCCATGGGGGCAAATGTCCAGCTTATACCAAGGTAATTTGGGTTATAGTTACATTGACGAACAAAACTGATGATTGCCAAGACAATAACTGTAAGCTAAAATCACTAGGGAATATCAGAACATTTGCTTTCATGGCATGAAACTTAAGTACTTTTGTTACCAACAACATACTTTATATATCTATATACATATGTATATCTTTTATCTTTTACTGGTTTCAATCAAGAGACTGTAGCTATGCTGGGGCACCAACCTTGAACTTTTCTTTCTTCTTTTTTTTTTAAGCCTGGTTGTTAATTATCAGTCTCTTTTGCTGAACTGCTAAGTTATGGGAGCGTAAACACATCAACACCGGTTATCAAGTGATGGCGGTGGACAGATGGACAGACACAAAATTGGCTTCTTTCAGTTTCTACCAAATCCACTCCCATGGTGTGGTCAGCCTAAGGCTATAGTAAAAAACTGACCATGGCTATTGGTCAGCCTAAGGCTATAGTAAAAACCACTTGGCCAAGGTGCCATGCAGTGGAACTGAACCTGGAACTATATGGTTGGGAAACAAGCTTCTTACCACACAGCCACGATATATAAAAGGTGATGAGCTGGTAGTACTGTCACCACACAGGACAAAAATGCTTAGCAGCATTTGTTCCATCTCTTTCAATTCTGGGCTTAAATGGCATCAGTCTCAGAGGATTTGCAAGTCATGGGCTCTTCCCTTTCATCCAAACTCAGCAATGGAAAAAAAAAAAAAATCTGTTGGAATTTATTGAAGAGACTGTATTTGTCTATGCAAGAGTAAAGAGATATAATAGTCATTGATATAGTGTGGTGTAGTAAGAGTATATTGTGACAGCATTGTGAGCAGAAGAGTGTGTGTGTGTGTGTGTGTGTGTGAATAACACAACTTTTGCAAATTGTATAAGTGACAGAAAAACAAACAAATGGTTGAGGGAGGGGGAGAGAGAGAGAGAGAAATACTGCATTCTATTTTGATTAAATTGTACATCAACTGTAGCTTGGGAATTAATTCATTACAAACAAAACATAACAGATCTTCCCAACATACCATCAACTTTACCCTCTGAGTAATCACATAACCACACACACACACACACACACACACACACACACACACACACACACACACACACAAGAGGAAACAATAGTTATAAAGAAATACAATTTAAAAAAAATTTTTATTTTATTCTACACCTTAGTATATAAAGCAATTAGAATCGATCATCCACTGAAATAAACAATAGCATGGTTAATTAATTCATACTAAAATGGGAAGGCTGTTAGCTATGGAATTAACAACATATTAATGTTAGAAAGAAATAAAAAAATATAATAATAACAAACAAGAAAGAGGAAACCTTATGTTAACAAAAAAAAAAATATTTGATCAGTGGTGGGGGGAAAGAAAAAATGTGACCTTTTTACATTTAACAACTGAACATTCTGTTTACTCTATTTCATTTTTGGCATAGATTGTATTGATCTCCAATTTCTAATATGTATACACATGTTTTAGAACTGAAATAATTACTTTGTTGCTTTTAAAGGCAACTGTTTTTAGTTTTTCAAAATGATTAAGAGAGAAAAAAAAAGAAAACATTGCAGTCTGCTGAGTCGATAGAATGTTAACCTCTCATCAGCTGAAGTGACAGCAGTTTGCATCCCACCAGGATTGTTAACCTGTGTCTCCATAGACAACAGACAACTAATGCTCATTAGCCCATGCAAAAGTCATTGAAAATAGGTCCCACAAGGAACAGTTTGTAAAATGCATAGGAGTGGCTGTGTGGTAAGTAGCTTGCTTACCAACCACATGGTTCCGGGTTCAGTCCCACTGCATGACACCTTGGGCAAGTGTCTTCCACTACAGCCTCGGGCCGACCAAAGCCTTGTGAGTGGATTTGGTAGACGGAAACTGAAAGAAGCCCATCGTATATATGTATATATTATGTGTGTATGTGTGTGTGTTTGTCCCGTGCAACATCGCTTGACAACCGATACTGGTGTTTACATCCCCGTAACTTAGTGGTTCGGCAAAAGAGACCGATAGAATAAGTACTAGGCTTACAAAGAATAAGTCCTGGGGTCGATTTACTCGACTAAAAGGCGGTGCTCTAGCATGGCCAGTCAAATGACTGAAACAAGTAAGAGTAAAAGAGAGTAATGAAACAAAAAACTTTTTTTTAATTGTATTGAAACCTGACTGTCTCCAGAACAAGAATGGACAATTATATATGTGAGGTGAAAGTGTAGATGTTTATTCCATTTGTTTACAGCTGTTTCATAATCTTGTTAGTTATATAATAGATATTGTTGGCACTCTGTCGCTTACGACGTCGAGGGTTCCAGTCGATCCGATCAACGGAACAGCCTGCTCGTGAAATTAACGGGCAAGTGGCTGAGCACTCCACAGACACGTGTCCCCTTAACGTAGTTCTCGGGGATATTCAGCGTGACACAGTGTGACAAAGCTGTCCCTCTATCTTAACAGATTACTGCAGTTCTTCCAATCCACCTGAGACTGCCTATTCTGGCTCCTATTTTGAAAGTGAACTAAATTAAAAGCTTCCATTAAAATTTCTTGTTAATTTATTTCCTAACACCAGCTTAATTAATGACGATTATTTTACTAAATTCATTATTTTCAAGATAAATTCAACAGAAATATGGTAATAAAAGGGTTAATTCCATGACTCTAAAATGCTAGGATGGCAGTTCATTATGCACATAGCCTGACTGTGGTAAACAACGAGCCTTACACGAGTAAGCACAAACCGAAAAGAGACAGAGTGGAAGTTATTTATTAGAAATACAAATAATGTTATCAATTGGTCATTGTTATCAAAATCAGTTGTTCCCAAATTTTATTTACTTAATGTTATCAATCAGCTATTGTCATTACTTGGTAATTCTTTTCAGAATGGCTTTATCTTACAATGACCACAATGAGTTGCTTTCTACTGTAATATTAAATTTATATTTCAATACAAAATTAATATCCAATGCGAAGCAAATTTAATTTTCACCTTTTTTTAATTATTATTATCATCATTATTATTAAGGTAGCAAGCTGGCAGAATTGTTAGCACACCGGACAAAATGCTTAGCAGAGTTTCATCAGACTTTATGTTTGAAGTTCAAACTCTGCAGGGGTCAACTTTCCCTTACATCCTTTTGTGGTCAACGAAATAAGTATCAGTTGAGCACTGGGGAGCAATGTAATCAACTAGCCCCTTCTACAAAAATTTCAGGCCTTATGCCTATAGTAGAAAGGATCACTATCATTATTATTAAGGTGGTGGGCAGGCAGAATCATGACCACACTAGACAAAATGCTTAGCTCAAATTCTGCCATGGTTAACTGTGTCTTTCATCCTTTTAGGGTCAATGCAATGATCAACTAGCCCTCCCCTTCAAAATTTTAGTTTCATGCCTGCCTATAGTAGAAAGAATTATCATTATTATTGATTTAAATTTGGATTTCAATTTCAGTTCGATGAACGCATGCTGTTTAAATCTAACTACAACAGCTTGTAAATATCATCATTATTAAACATCCACTTTTCCATGCTTGAATGAGTCAAACAGAACCTGCTGAGGCAGATTTTCTACAGACAGATGCCCTCTTCCTGTCACCAGCCCTCACCTGACCAGACATGTTTTCCACAGAAGACTAGAAACAAACATCACAGTGACGCTTGTTTACAATGTCACGTGATGTCAAAACAAGGGCACACACACACAGAAAACGCTTCTTTCAGTTTCTATCTGCCAAATCCACTCACAAAGCTTGGTCAAGCTGGAATTATGGTAGAAGACACACAAGGCACTGCATGTTGGAAGTGAACCTAAGACCATGTAGTTTGGAAGCAAGCTTGTTAACAACAGCTACACCTTCACCAGTAACAAATTGGACTAAAAAAAAAAAAACAGGAAGGTCTGCACATTTGATATAAGAACAAAAGATTATTGGTTTGTATCTTCCAAGTAGCCATCAAGCCATTTTTTCCATCCAAGGAGTTTTCTACCCAATATATCACAAATTATTATTTATAACAGAATTTGCTTTGAGGTACAGTGCTAAATAACTTATTCATAAATTTCTCAATGCTTCTCCATTACTATTTCTAAACATCAGATTTACTGTATTTTTTTTTTAAAGTTTAAAACCTGAATGAAAATAAAAATATTAAAAATCAACCCTAATCTGAAGTCTTCTTTTTTTTTTTGAAGAAGAGGATTATCCCATAGCTCACAAGCTAGTGGGAATAATAAATATGGTAATGAGATTCAACTTTCAAAGATAGATCAAACATGTTAGATCAACCACCATGCAGTGGCATACTTTTAAAATGGTCCAGAGAGATTAAATAAAGCTTCAGTGTACCAGAAAACAGATAAGAAAGAAGTCTGAAGACAAATGAAATCATAGCACAGCAGACAATACAAATAGACGTCAGTTACAAAATTATTTGATGCTTAAATTTACTATTCTGTTTTTTTCTTAATAATATATTATTGATCAAAGTAGATAGGGATAAATAAGAAAAACAAAACATTAACATGTTTGGAAAGAAATCTAAGAAAACTAAATCAAAAATAGAAGAAAGTAAAAAAAAAGTTTACTCCAATTTGTTGAACAGAATTGACATTCAAGTGGAGAAGTGCCAAGATAATGTCAAAATTAATACATGGATGATAGTTTAAAAATCTATGATAAAACAGAGAAATAAGTCACTGAAGAGTGGCTGGCTTATTTCACTGGAAAAAGACTGGTTGCATGCACACAAGTACAAGGCTTCAAGTTCTTAGAGTAGTTGGGTAAATAAAGTGTGTGATAGTTATGTCATCTTTGCAGATGTTAGCAATATATGCACATTCTTTTTATATACTTGTTTCAGTTATTGGACTCTGGCCATACGGGGGCACTGCGATAGAGGGTTTTAGTTGAACAAATCGATTCCAGTATTTTCTTTAAGACTAATACTTATTCTGTCAGTCTTTTATGACGAACCACTACATTAAAAGGAGGTAAGTAAACCAACACTAGTTGTCAAATGGTAGCAAGTGGGTAACAGCTGGGGTATGACAAACCCAAACATCTCACACACACACACACACACACACAAAATGGGCTCCCATACAGTTTATGTCTACCAAATTCACTCAAAAGGTCAACCAGAGGCTGTAACACTTGCCCAAGATGCCATGTAATGAGATTGAACTTGAAAGCACATGGTCGCAAAGTGAGCTTTTTATCCACACAGTAATACCTGTACCTATTTGCTGCATATCTTATTAAAAAAAATTGTGCTTAAGAAACAGCGAACTAAAATATTGATTTCTTCTAATGAGGCAGAAAGCCAGCTTTTGAAGGGTGGGTAAGATTCTCAGATGAATTGAAACAGAAAAAAAAAACCACCCGAAATCTTAGTAATTCCTATTTCATGAACCCCCTGCTATTACATAACCCTGAATTTGAATAGGGAATATTAGATATTACATTTTGATTTCATACACAAGAATTATTTCTGAAGCTATATTTATTACACATTCCTATAAAATGAAAGTGCGAGGTTAGATTACATGGCATTAATGTCTTTCTCAAAGGCATTATTATTATTATTATTATTATTATGATTATTGAGAAGCCTAAAGTATTAAAAACTACATCCATACAGAAAATAATGAGGTGATTTTTAACCCTTTAGTATTCAAACCAGCCAGCTCCTGCCTCTCACTCCTACCCTACAATGTCTTTCAAAAATAAGCAATCATTTTCATCATTTAGTGTCTGCTTTCCATGATGGCAAGAGTTAGACAGTTTGACTGAAACTGGTAAGTTGTAGGGCTACACCAGGTTCCAATCTGGTTTGGCATGGTTTCTACAGCTGGATGCCCTTCCTAATGCCAACCACTCCAAGGGTGAAATGGGTGCTTTTTATGTGCCACCGACACAGGTGACAGTTACATGACACCGGCATTGGTCACGACTAATCATTGCTTCTGTGAGGCCCAATGTTTGAAGGCTGTATTTACATGCCACTGGCATGGGTGCCAGTTATGTGACACCGGCATCAGCCACGACTATAATTTCACTTGGCTTGACGGGTTTTCTCAAGCATGGCATATTGCCAAAGGTCTCACATCATGAAAATCTCGAAGCTATAAGATAATGCAAGATTAATTCAAAACATTCTGAATAGATATTACATTTGACAGAGAAAACCAAATGATTAAAGGTTAAGGACATAAATGATAGTGGGTGAGTGGTAAGAAGTTTGCTTCCCAACTACATGAGTTCCAGGTTTAGTCTCACATTGTGACCGACACCTTAGACAAGTGCCTTTTACTATAGGCCCTGAGTCAATCAAACCCTTGTGAGTAGATTTAGTAGACAGAAACTGAAAGAAGCCCATCATGTATGCGCGCGTGTGTGTGTGTGTATTTGTTAGTGTTTGTCTCTTGCCACTGCTTGACAACCAGTGTAGGTTTGTTTATATTCTCATAACATAGTTCAGCAAATTGAATTTGATGGAATAAGTACCAGGCTTAAAATAAAAATGTACTGAGGTTGATTTGTTTGACTCACCCCTTCAAGGTGAAGCCCTAGCATGCCCACCGTCTAATGACTGAACCACGTAAAAGAATAAAAACGTGTGTGTGTGTGTGTATGTGTGTCAGAGTGTTATCCACATATGATCGAGCAACTACCGTCATCACCATTTAACATCCTCCTTCCATGCTGGCATGGGTTGGACAGTTTGACAGTAGCTGGCCAGGCAGAAGCCGGCATCATACTTCTGTGTCTGTTTTGACATGGTCTTTTCTTTTTTTATGGAAGGGATGCCCTTCCTAGCACCAACCACTCTGCAGAGTGGGCTGGGTGCTTTTTACGTGGTACCAGCACAGACAAGGTTAGTTTTGGCATGATTTTCACAGCTGGATGCCCTTCCAAATGCCAACTACTTTACAGTATAGCAGGGTGACCAAGTAACTTTGCAAGACAAGGAATGTTTGAGAGGGGAGGGAGAATTGGAAGAGGTGATCTTGCACCGGATGATGAAAGGTTAGAGGGTGACAGAGAGACAGAAACAGATGTCTAGCTATAGAGGAGGTACATAGTTACCCAGTCAGAAAGTGAGAGAGAGGGGGAAGAGGGAGAGAGGGGGAGAGAGAGAGGGGGAAGAGAGAGAGGGGAAGAGAGAGGGGAAGAGAGAGAGAGAGAGAGAGAGAGAGAGAGAGAGAGAGTATATTTCTGACACCATGGGTGATATCAAGAAATATGGCAAACATACAATAACTATAATTTAGCTTTGAATATATTTCTTAAGTGCATATGCAAAATGATGAAATAATTACAAATTTCCAGAAGAACAATATTTATTACTTTAAAATTAATACTGTGTGTGTGTGAGGGCACATTCAAAAATGTATATATACATTTGTGTATGTGTATATAAGACTATAATATGTTCACATACATACACATGCATTTCTGAGCGTTTCTGTAATTACTCTTAGCTTTGCCTCATGCAAACATATTTTGTTTACATTTGATACTTCTATTTTTGTTTATTCACCTCTCTACAAAACTAGCCATTTAAATACTTTTATATCTTCACGATTCTCATCTTTATTATACCATTTATCATTTTTTTTTTTTTGCCAAGTAACTTTTTAAATAGGATATGCTTTAATGGGTGCAGATCTGGCTTCATTGGCACAGATGTGAGTGTGTAGTTAAAAGCTTACATTCCAGCCATGTGGTCTTGGGTTCAGACCCACTGCATAGCAAGCACATTGGGCTTCTATTAAGAAACTGAAATCCTGTCTTCTGTGTGTGTGTAACTTTGCATTTGTGTTATGTCTGTGCCCGACTACTACTTGGCAACCAGTGTTGGCGTGTTTCCATCCCTGTAACTTACAAGTTCAGCAAAATGAGACATTTACTATAAGAATCAAACTCTAAAAATAAGTACTGGGGTGGAATTGCTTGACTAAACCCTGCAAAGCAGTACTCCAGCATGGCCACAGTCCAATGACTGAAACAAGTTAAAGACAAAAGATTTAATTTAGCACAGGAGTGGCTGTGTGGTAAGTAGCTTGCTTACCAACCACATGGTTCTGGGTTCAGTCCCACTGTGTGGCACTTTGGGCAAGTGTCTTCTACTATAGCCTCGGGCCAACCAAAGCCTTGTGAGTGGATTTGGTAGACGGAAACTGAAAGAAGCCCGTCGTGTGTATATATATATATATATATATATATATATATATATATATATATGTATGTATATATGTTTGTGTGTGTTTGTCTTCCCCTTCCAACATCGCTTGACAACCGATGCTGGTGTGTTTACGTCCCCGTAACTCAGCGGTTCGGCAAAAGAGACCGATAGAATAAGTACTAGGCTTACAAAGAATAAGTCCTGGGGTCAATTTACTTGACTAAAGGTGGTGCTCCAGCATGGCTGCAGTCAAATAACTGAAACAAGTAAAAGAGTACATTTATAATTGACTGCCTCACCCTCTGATGTTTCTCATTCTATCACCTCCCTTAATAATTCTCTCTCTCCTATACCTATCACCTTTCCCCTTACACTCTCTCCCTCCTCTCTTTTTCACTTCCTCTACTGTGTTGTATCATTTCTACAATATTTTTTACACTTCATTATATTGTTTTCAACTGTTGTATTTTCATTCCCCTCTCTCTCAACTCTGTCATTTATTTCCTATCTCCCATGTCATCTAACTCTTATTTCTTCTTTGAATGCGTGTGTATTTATGTGCATGGCATTCCTTTAATCCTTGCCTGCCACCAAGCCAACTATGTGCACTCGTTTTGTACCTTATATTTTAACTCTCACTGTATCTGTTTTAATCACCCCACCATCACCACTTTCTCTATATGAAGTAAAGTGTGAGTGGACAACTCAACCAATTAACTAACCAACATTTATATCAGCTCATCATTTAATATCAGTTTTCCATGTTAGGGAAGAGTTTGACATTTTGATTGCACCAAACTGTCTGCTTTGGCATGATTTCTATGGTTGGGTACCCTTCCTAATAACACCCACTTCAGAGTATACTGGGTGCTTCTTTTTTTTTATAGCACCAACACTGTAGAAGTCACCAAGTAACTTAATTCTCTGTCAATTACTTTCTATTTCCCTATCAAAATACTCATAAAATTCCTCTACCATCTACCCAACCCTTTACATTAATTCTCTGTAATTAAATGCAATAAAGTGCTCCCTGGTGATCTGTTCTGCTTACGAATCCAAATGTACTTGGAACATTTAATGCCGAGAAGCAAGCAACCAAAATGGTGAAACTTACACAAGAACTAATAATATCAATTTATGTCTCTTATGTATACATATACATACAATCATGAAAGAAGGAGTATATACACATACACACACATATATACATCATCATCATCGTTTAACGTCCGCTTTCCATGCTAGCATGGGTTGGACGATTGACTGAGGACTGGTGAAACCGGATGGCAACACCAGGCTCCAGTCTGATTTGGCAGAGTTTCTACAGCTGGATGCCCTTCCTAACGCCAACCACTCAGAGAGTGTAGTGGGTGCTTTTACGTGTCACCCGCACGAAAACGGCCACGCTCGAAATGGTGTCTTTTATGTGCCACCCGCACAAGCCAGTCCAGGGGCACTGGCAACGATCTCGCTCGAAAATCCTACAGGAGCCAGTCAGGCGGTACTGGCAACGGCCACGCTCAAAATGGTGCATCTCATGTGCCACCCGCACAAGAACCAGTCCAGGGGCACTGGCAACGATCTTACTTGGCTTGCCGGGTCTTCTCACGCACAGCCCATTTCCAAAGGTCTCGGTCCGTAGTCATCGCCTCGGTGAGGCCCAATGTACGAAGGTCTTGCCTCACCACCTCAGCCCAGGTCTTCCTGGGCCTACCTCTTCCACGGGTTCCCTCAACTGTTAGGGTGTGGCACTTTTTCACGCAGCTATCCTCCTCCATTCTCACCACATGTCCATACCAGCGCAATCGTCTCTCTTGCACGCCACAACTGATGCTTCTAATGTTCAGCTTTTCTCTCAAGATACTTACACTCTGACGGGTATTCACATTGACATTACACATCCAACGGAGCATACTGGCTTCATTCCTTGCGAGCTTACGTATGTCCTCAGCAGTTACAGCCCATGTTTCACTGCCATGTAGCATGGTTGTTCGTACGCATGCGTCATACAGTCTGCCTTTTACTCTGAGTGAGAGTCCCTTTGTCGCCAGCAGGGGTAAGAGCTCTCTAAACTTTGCCCAGGCTATTCTTATTCTAGCAGCTACACTTTCAGCGCACCCACCCCCACTACTAACTTGGTCGCCCAGATAGCAGAAGCTATCGACTACCTCTAGTTTTTCACCCTGGAATGAGATAGAAGTTGTTTCCTGTTTGTTTGCAGTCTTTATTGCACCTGAACATCTGCCACAAACAAAAACTAACTTGCTAGTTAACCTGCCTTTGATGTTGCTGCACCTCTTATGTGTCCATAGCTTGCACCGGGTACATCTTATAGAGTTACTACCTACTCCTTTTCTACATACTGAGCAGGGCCATCTACCTGAAGGGGTTTGTGTTTTATCTACCTTCCTACTTATTAGGATTTTGGTTTTAGCTAGGTTGACTCTAAGGCCCTTCAATTCTAGACCTTGCTTCCACACCTGAAACCTCTCCTCTAGTTCTAATAGTGACTCCGCAATTAGGGCAAGGTCATCAGCATAGAGGAGCTCCCAGGGGCAACCTGTCTTGAACTCCTCTGTGATTGCCTGGAGGACTATGGTAAATAATAGGGGGCTGAGGACGGAACCTTGGTGGACCCCTACCTCTACCCAGAATTCATTGCTGTACTCATTTCCAACCCTCACCTTACTGGCAGCATCTCTGTACATGGCTCGCACAGCTCTCACTAACCATTCTTCTATCCCAAGTTTCCTCATTGACCACCAGATAAGGGATCGGGGGACCCTGTCAAAGGCTTTCTCCATGTCAACGAAAGCCAGGTACAGAGGTTTATCCTTAGCTAGGTATTTCTCCTGCAACTGTCTCACTAGAAATAAGGCATCAGTAGTGCTTTTACCTGGCACGAACCCAAACTGCATCTCATCTAAATTGATTCGCTCCCTAATTAGTTGGGCTATGACCCTCTCTGTAACTTTCATAACCTGATCTAACAGCTTGATGCCTCTGTAATTATTTGTATCTAAAGCGTCCCCTTTACCTTTGTAGCAGTTGACTATGATGCTGCTACACCAGTCATAGGGTATGACTCCTTCGTGTATCACCTGGTTCGTAATACGGGTGACTAGGCTATAGCCAACACTGCCAGATATTTTGAGCATCTCTGCAGTGATTCCTGATGGGCCGGGGGCTTTCCCGGTCTTCATACTCTTAATTGCTTTATCTACCCTGGTACTATCAACTCGGATAGCTGGTCCCTCTATTGGGTCGACATAAGGCAGGCTCTCTTTCTCCCATTCATTCTCTTTATTAAGCAATCTATCGTAGTGGCATCTCCAGACCTCTTTCTTTGCATCCTCATTTAATGCAAGCGTACCATCATCCATGCGAACACATTTCTCTCCTACAACATCACTATTCTCTCTCCTACACTGTCTTGCAACACGAAATACCTCGAGTCTTTGGTCCTCACGGCACAGAACATTGGCAAATCTTTCCTTATCTGCTTCCCCTCTGGCTAAATAAACCTGTCGCCTAGCCTCCCTTCTGGCACATTGGTACAATTCCCTGCTACCACCGTTCTTCCAGTCCTTCCAAGCCTGTTTCTTTTGTCTAATAGCCCTGTCTACCTCCTTGTTCCACCACCACGTTACTCTGGGTTGGGAGGGGACCTTACACCACCCACAAATCTGGTCGGTGGCTTTCAACAGGTTGTCCCGCAGAAATCTCCAATTGTCATATTTTTACTTGTTTCAGTCATTTGACTGTGGCCATGCTGGATCATCACCTTTAGTCAAACAAAATCGACCACAGGACTTATTCTTTGTAAGCCTAGTACTTATTCTATTGGTCTCTTTTGCTGAACCTCTAAGTTCTGGAGATGTAAACACGCCAACAGAGACACAAATACATACATACAAATATATATCATATACAACAGGCTTCTTTCAGTTTCTGTCTACTAAATCCACTCACAAGGCTTTGGTCCAACTGAGGCTATAGAAGACACTTGCTCAAAGTGCCATGCAGTGGGACTGAACTGGAACCATGTGGTTGGGAAGCAAGCTGCTTACCACACAGCCACTCCTGCGCATATACATACATAAATACACACATACACATATATGTGTGTGTGTGTGTGTGTGTGTGTATGTATATACACACACACATTGTTTTGCTCATTCCTTTCTGTCAAAGAGCACAGGCCTGAAATGTCAACGCCTTTTCCATTCTTCCTGAGCTTCAAACTAATACACCTGCTTGTTGTTTCCTCGCCTGTTTTCGTCTTGTAGCCATCTGGTTCACCAGTCCTCAGTCAATCATTCAACCCATGCTAGCATGGAAAGCGGACGTTAAACGATGATATATATATATATATATATATATATATATATATATATATATATATATATGTGAGGATATTATTGTTTATAATAATATCAGTGGCTTAGCATGCGTAAAAAAACCCCATAAAGGTAAAAATTATCAATTAATAATTAAGGGTACTAACAGGCAGTACCAGCATGCTAACATAGCAGTCAAAATGACTAAACCCCAAGTTTTCACTTAAACACAAAGGTAAAGGCTAGCAAATGAACAAAAACCCCAAGGCCCCATAGCAATGATGAAAATAATCGAAAAAAGATATATATATATATATATATACATGCACACATCTAACAATATATATATATTACACAAACATTTGATCACTCTAAATAAATCATTTGTTCGGTAAGAAATTGTCAAATCTTCACATGTCATCTAATGATGGGAGAGTCCATTATATATATATATATATATATATATATATACACACACACACACACACACATCTATATACTTACATTTACACACATAGTTTACAGCAGACAGGCCGCATTCTCAGCTGAAGAGGATTGGCCTGCAAGAGTTTTCTGCCAGTGCCACACAAAAAGCACTCATGCCGGTGCCATGTAAAAGCACACACTATAAAGCGGTTGGAATTAGGAAGGGTATCCAGCTGTAGGAACCAAGCCAAATAAGGGGGTCATCCAGCTGTAGAAACCAAGCCAAATCAGACTGGATCCTGGTGAAGCTTCTCAGCTCTGGTCAAACTGTCCAGCCCATGCCAGTATAGAAAACGGGTACTAAAGGATGGTGATGATGGTTGCTCTACCTTCACAGATTATTACCAATTTTCTGGGGATCCTTGTTGTCAATAGCACTTCTGGCCTTCCATCTGACATCTCAGAGGACTATTCAGTCCCACAGCATATCTGTATGGTTCGAAACATCAGTGACAGGCAAAAGTTGTGACTTCCACTGGGTTGATTGGGTTACTTTGTGGGATATGGTCTTTGTATACCACATATCGTTGTACGTCTCTTCAGACCCGAAATTGACTTGCAACCCTTCTACACACTATGTATGTTGAATCATGCAGTCTAAGAGGAAGGACACTGAATACTGTTGATCCTTCACAGAACTTAAAGATAGAAACATATATACACACAGACACATATTTAACACACATACGCAGATATACACACATGCAGATACACACACACACACAATATTAGATTATATTACATATAAAATAAAATATAGACTCAATGAAAAGGCTTGCAATAGAAATCAATATGTAAAATTCACATGCTTGCTTGAATGAAACTATTTAAATAATGATAATAATAATAATAATAGCATCAACTATCTAGATATTTCCTGGCTCTAATCCAAATGTTAAATATTGGAAATATAGCATGGATTAAAAAGAATCTTGCAATTAACCCACTTCTAGACTACTCTTCAGCACATCACAAACAGAATCATTTCACAAGGTTTATGATTACACACACACACACACACACACACGTATTTATATATATAATTTACATACGTATGTGTGTGTGTGAGTATGTGTATTTATGTATTTAAGAAGAAAGGATGTTAAAACAGATTAATTGAAATTAAATCCATTGAAAGGACACGAGGAAAACAAATACTGTAATGATTTCCACATTGAACTTGTGTGCGGGTGTGTATATAGGAGAGTATGAATGCATGAGTATATATGCGTGAGTATATACGTGTGAGTATATACGTGAGTATATACGTGTGAGTATATATGTGTGAGTATATGTGTGTGTGAGCATAAGTGTGTGAGCATGTGTGTGTGTGAGCATATGTGTGTGTGAGCATATGTGTGTGTGAGCATATATGTATGTGAGCATATATGTGTGTGAGCATGTGTGTGTGTGTGAGCATGTATGTGTGTGAGCATATGTGTGTGAGCATATATGTGTGTGAGTATATATGTGTGTAAGTGTGTATATATGTGTGTAAGTGTGTATATATATATATATATATATATATATATATATATATATATCTGTGTATGTGTGCATATACATACATCATCAAATATGTGCATGTGTCAGTGTTTGTGTGTGTGTGTGTGTGTGTGTACACATACACATCTTTAGGCAATATTTTCCAGTCAAGCTAGCAGCAGAATAAAACATACAGTCGGCAGTTTCCTTGACGATGTATCAATTGCTTACTTTAGCAAGATATCAGAACAGAATAAGGACGAAATATATTTGAATTAGCAGAACTGAGAGGAGTGTAGACGACAAGTGAACAGCTTATGTTCTTTTTCAACAGTAACATGTAAGGAAGCAACATCATAGATTAAAAGGAACTCTGCTCTTACAGAAGGGAACTAATGTCTATACGTGAGCTCAATTGGTTAGAAACAGCAGAAAAATTTCCCTCAAAAGTACATTTTACAGTCTTATGGGACAGAGATCATCGTCTTAATGTCCATTTTTCCAATCCTGCATGGGTTGGACAGGATCTGAGGCAGATTTCCTACAGTCAGATGCCATTGCTGCCATCAACCCTCATCTGTTTCCAAGTAAGGTAATATTTCCTGTGACCAGATACTGTTTTCAGACAAGACTGGAAACAAATAACAGTTTGTATGATGGTGACACTCGTTTACAACTACTGCATGATGTCAAGACAAGAGGAAAAGGAAAAAGTGCACAATGTTTACAACTTTTACTTGCTTCAGTCATTTGACTGTGGCCATACAGGAGCACTGCCTTGAAGGTTTTTTAAGCTATTGGTTTCCTTTGCTGAACTGCTAAGTTATAGGGACATAAACACACCAACACCAGTTGCCAAGTAGTGGAGGGAAACAAATATACATACACACACATGTGATGAGCTTCTTTCAGTTTCTTATTTCTTTATTGCCCACAAGGGGCTAAACATAGAGGGGACAAACGAGGACAGACAAAGGGATTAAGTCGATTACATTGACCCCAGTGTGTAACTGGTACTTAATTTATCTACCCCGAAAGGATGAAAAGCAAAGTCAACCTGGGCGGAATTTGAACTCAGAACGTAGCAGCAGATGAAATACCGCTAAGCATTTCGCCCGGCGTGCTAATGTTTCTGCCAGCTCACCACCTTCAGCTCGCTTCTTTCAGTTTCTGTTTATCAAATCCACTTACAAGGATAGTGGTTGGCTCAAGGCTATAGCAGAAGACACTTATCCAAGGTGCCATGCAGTGAGACTGAACCCACAACCATGTGGTTGGGAAGCAAACTTTTTACCACACAGTCATGCCTGCACCTTTCCATACGAGTAAATGAAAAAAATTTTAATATCAGACATCTTTTACCTTTTTTTCCAATCAATGAATGTTAATTTGCATTTGAAAAACTTTTATCTATTCCAAATCATTTGAGTACTTATAAATTTTAAAATGTCTTTCATTAACCCTTAAAAAAAAAAAAAATGCCCGAGACCATCCTTGGCTCTGTGATATAAGCTTCCTGTTAAGCCCAAATATTCTACCCATTTTACATTCAAACCAGCCATATCCAGCCTTCCACACCTACACTACAACATCATTCTAAAAATAACACATCATCAAAGCCAAAAGTGTGAATGAATAAGTTACGTTTAACAAAGTAATCTGTATGCTAATGTTTTAAAGTGATCTGAATTAAAACTTTCCATGAAAATTCCAAGTTAAATTTGTTCCAAACATCAACTAAATAATGACCAAGTTATTTTACTAAATCTTTTGTTATTTTCAAAATTAACTGAAAGGCAAGTGTTTCAACAGCAACAGAGTAACAAAAGGTTTAACATTAAAACTTCAGTGCCACTTAACAAGTGGTCATTAACTGTAACATTTTCCACAAACTTTGAGTACTCAAAAACAGAAAAATCTAGTTCATTGGTTTTGTTCATAATTTCTTTTTAAGCTAAAACCTACAGATGACTTAATAATTGCTAATTAATAAGGAAAACATTCTTTACATAATTTGAGTACATAAATCTTATAACTTCTTAGGTTTCTAGCTATAAATTAAAGACATGGCTCCATTTTCCTGTTCTCTCTTAACACACACACACACACACACACATACACCAATGAAGAAACTGCAGAGGTTGCTGACATGTTAGAAATAGTAGCTAAATACCCGTCAAATCACACCCTTTTGTCTATTAACAAGACATTTGGCAATGTAATCCAATGAATTCTACCTACACCTAACAAAAAAAAAATGATCATTGCTGACCACCTTTTTTTGATCAGAATTTACTTACTTATGGCTAAATAACAACACAATAATTCTACAGGCATCATCAAACTAAATCACATCAATGTGACAATCACTAATAATACTAAATATTAACAATCTCTGTCTGTCAGTCTGTGGTGGGGGGGGGGGGCAGGAGGGTAGGTATGCATCAACGGGCTGCAAGAAAAATTTGGTCTTTTTGTGTCATTTCTTCAATGGGGACTTCTGGATGCAGAGCTGTGATTAAGATCTTACTCGTTCTGCATTTAAACCGGCCATAGCCAACACAAATGTTTTAACAGTCTTACATTAAAAAACAAGTTAGATCTGTCCTCTCACACCTATCCTACAATATCATTCTAGAAATAACCAATCATGTCATCAGAATTGCAAAGCTATGAAACAGGACACGATTAATCTCAAATAATGGGAATAAATAAGCATTACATTTGACAGAGTAATCTTAATGCTAAAAGGTTAACATTCTTAATATCCTTTTCTTTACCCTTATATCAATATTTATGAATGCCATATATCACCAGCAATGTTTACCTATGTTGATGAATATGTAAACATCATTAAGATATGAATCATTTGCAGATGTATATACCATCATTTATGTTTACAAAATTCCATTCCTAGATCATTAAACCCTCTGTGTCCACCCTTAAATCTAAACATCATTTAATTCCAAGTAAACATTTTCTAAATTGCTCTTCTTTTACTCATTTCTGTCATTGGACTGCAGGCATGCTGGAGAATCAGCTTGAAGGGGTTAATCAAACACATCAACCCTACTACTTACTTTTTGAAGCGCGGTACTTGTCTACCAGTCTATTTTGTGGAACTTGACACCGGTTATCAAGCAGTGGTGAAGAAACATAGACACACACACTCTCTGTCTCACATACACACAATGATTTTCTTTCAATTTCAATCAATCCTATCTACTTACAATGTGTTGGTCGCCCTGAGGCTATAGAAAACAATTGCCCAAGTTGCCATCCAGTAAGACTGAACTGAAAATCATGTGGTTGGGAAGCAAACTTCTTGCCACACAGCCAAACCACTTATTTTTTTTTTTTTTTGTAATTAATGGATTGGTAAAATTATTAGAGAGTCAGACAAGATGCCTTGGAGTGCTCAGTTACAGCCATATATATTTTGAGTTCAAATTGCACAGAGGTCAACTTAACCTTTTGTTCTTCCAGGTCAATGAAGTACTAGTCATGTAGTGGAGATGATTTAATTCTATTATCATTATCATGATTGTTTAACATTTTAGCACTTAGGCCATATCCAGCCAAAAATATTCTACCTGCTTTATGCTCAAACTGACCAAACTCAGCCTCTCGCATTTTAAAAGTGAATAGTTAGCTCATCAAAAATCCTAAAGCTACAAAATAATGCATGATTAATTCAATGTGAATAAATAAGCATTACTTTTGGCAGAATAATCTGAATGCTAATGCTCACTTCTTTATGCCTGCAAGAGACAGAAACAATTCACTGAGGTAGATTTTCTACAGTCAGATGCCCTTCTTGTTGCCAACTATTACCTGCTTTCAAGCAAAGTAATATTTCCCTATGTCTAGATGTTTTCATGGAAGACTGGAAATGAAGAACATTGCTTGTATGATGATGATGCTTGTTATAATTATCACACAATGTGAAGACAAAAACATACAAGTGCACACACACTTTTTTCAGTTTCTTTCCTTTAAATCCATTCACAAGGCTTAGGTCAGCCTGGAGATAAAGCAAAAAAAAAAAAAAAAAAAACTGCCCAAGGAGCTACACAGTGGGACTGAACCCCAAACTACATGGTTGGGAAGTGAACTTCTTAAACACACAGCCACACCTGAAATGAAATACACAGGCAGTGTAGTTCATTCAATGAGATCACAAAAACATTTTTAAAATGTCCAGGAGTAATAGCAAAGCTAAAACTGATACAGCAATAGTTTCAAAGTACAGCATTATGGGGTTGTTGACAAAATCAAGAACATAACTTTTTAATTATTATTTAATGAACATTTTCACAAATTAGGAATTTGTTAAGAGAGGAATTCAAGCTTTTTTCTATTTTTTCCACCCAACAGATCTTTTTGAAATCTTTTATTTAAAGTAAGGCAGCAAGTTGGCAGAAATAATAGAATACTTGCCTAAAAGGCATTACATTACGTTATCTCCTTTTAGTTCACTCAGTTTAGAGTTCAAATTGCATTAGGGAGTAGACATGTATTTTTAACACTTCAGGACAAAATCACTGTCAATGTAAAACTTAACTATATCCCATGCTCTGAATAAATAATCACATATTTTCTTCAATTAGAAATCAATATTTAAATGGAACATTTGTAGCAGCTCCCAGTTCCTTCTAATTTCATTAGATAATGAAGTATCATTACACACCATAAAAGTCACAAATACAAATGTTTCCAGAGTTTCTTAGGCATATTTTTCATACCAACAGTTATTTTTATTTTTCAGCTTTTTTGTTTGTTTTTTGTACCCCCCACTCCCACCCCCCCCAGTTCCACACCACCACCACCACCACCACCGTTTGCACAACAGCCATCTTGGATTTAGCTGAAGGATATCTGCATTTATGCTATTATTGCCAATTCATAACACAAATCAGTTGAGAGAAGGACGTGTTTAACTAACCAAGATTTTTATGGCTGGAAGGTGAATTTTAGCTAACACCATTTGTTTTAGAGAGATAACCCAATAATGCAAAATTTATCTGTTCCTGTTTTTAACTCACTTTTTTCTTCTTATTTTCATGTGCAGACACAACTTCAAATGTTCTTAATCCATTTCCCCCCCCCCCCCCACTCTTTTATTTTATATGGAAGTTTAAGGTTCACCATAACTCAAGTACTTAATGTGCAGGATAGAATTAACCCTTTCATATGACCATATCTCAAATTAAACTCCGTTTACAAAATTTATAGAAACACATGTAGCAACCAAGAAATTAATAGTATTTTAGTGAAATAACTTTTTTTTAAATTAATATTTCACATTACCTAATTTTTAAAAAAAATTTTACATTCTATATAAACCTTTTGATACTAACATACCAGAAGTTGATACTAACACACCAGAAGTTGATACTACCACACCCTGTCAGTTCTATGATATGGACTTCCAGTTTTAAAGATATCTAAATTAAAGCCTTCCATTAAAATTTATGTTAATTTATCTTCAAACACCAGCTTAACTCCTTCCAGACGAAAAGTGGTAGTGACCATATTGAAACACTGTGTGCGTGTGCGTGTGTGAGAGAGAGAGAGAGAGAGAGAGAGAAAAAGAGAGAGAGAGAAAGAGAGTAGTGCGATGTCTCACTCAGTGCAGTACCAGGTTTTCAAATATACCACACTGAGAAGAATCTGTAAAAACACTGTAAAACTCCTTGTATGAAAAATTATGGAGTTACTGAACGGCCTAAAACCAGTACACAGCACAGACTGTCAATACTAAACCCGTCTGCACGGGGTTAATAATGACAAGACTATTTTATTAAATTTGTTATCATTTAAAGAATTAATTTAAGTAAAGGCAGTGTATTTAAACAGAAATATGGTAACAAAAAGATTGAGCGAGTAGTTCTTATTTGAAATTATTATAAGGTTTAATTAAAATAACAAACACTTAAAAACAAGTAGTGTCACATAGGTTGAATCCAATGGCAAAATACTTGGATTTCGTTCAGCACATAGTTTATCTGTGAACAATATTTCAAATTGGTTTCTCACCCAAATCTCCAAATCTCTTGTCACAGGCATATTTTTCAATGGTTGCATAGGCTGGACAATGTTTATTTGAGATACAGTCTCTATAGCTGGATGCCTTTCCTGTTGCCAACCTTCACCTGTTTCCAAGCAAGGTAATATTTCCCCATGGCCAGAAGAATATTAGAATATTAGAAATGCATAGTAATGCTGGTATGACAGTAATACTCATTTACATCTACCATGTCATGTCAAGCCAAGGAGACACAAATACACACATGCACACACTTGTACACACACACACACACACACACACAGATGGGCTTTTTAGTTTCCATCAACCAAGTCCACTCACAAGGCTTGGCTGACCCAGGCTTAAGGTGCCACACACTAGGACTGAATCCAGAACCATGTGATCAGGAAGCAAATGTCTTATACACAGCCGTGCATGTCCCTATTATATATGGCATTAGATCGCATATAAAAGATGTAGCATAAATATAGATGCATTTATTGACAAATATAGTCCTTGATAACTCCTTAAAAACAATGGTTTATATTAAGAGGGGGTCCATGTCAATTTATTAACAAGTTTGCAGCTTTGCAATAATTTGAATTTTAATTTCGTTAACCATTTTAGCAAAATTGCATCATGGAAATTTCAATCTTAGTTTGTACCTTATCATTTTTAATATCTGGGTAGGTGGGTGTGTGAGATAGATTAGTAGAATTATTAAAGCCCCAGAGAAATTCATTATCATCGTCAGTTAAATGTCCACTTCTTCATACTTGCATAGGTCAAACAGAATTTGTTGAATATTTCCCATGGCTAAATGTCCTTCCAGGCACCAACCTTACCTCTTTCCAAATATGATGATATTTGCCAATGACCAGATATGCCTTCACAGAAGATTGGAAACAAAGGGTACCAATGTACCATTTGTTTCATTCACACCTATCATGTGATGTCAAAATGAAGATCCACGCACGCACGCACGCACGCACGCACGCGCGCACGCGCGCACGCACGCGCGCACGCGCGCACGCACGCGCACACGCACACGCACACGCACACACACACACACACACACACACACACGTCTATGGTCAACTAAGGTCTATAGTAGAAGACACTTGTTCAAGACTGGATCCAGAGCTCTGTGAATGGAAAGCAAGTTTCCTAACTACACAGGCATGCCAATACCGCAGTCTACTTCTTTACATTTCAAGTTTGAACATGGCCAAAGTCAAATTTACCTTTAATTTTTCTGGAGGCACTAAGTACCAGTCGAATACTATGGTTAGTATAACCAACTGACTCTTCCTTAAAAAATATCTGCCCCACCCCTTTTTTCTTTAGTCACGAAGGAAGGATGAATGAGACCATAACCTATTACAAGGCTTCCAAGAGTTTTGGAAGGGAGGAAGGTATCAAAACTGAGCACAATGCTTGCAACAAAGTGAACTCTGTTAAAGGCCCTTGAGGTACCAAGTGGCATTGTTAAACTGGGTAACAGTTTAAGTCAATCATTCAAAGTAGGCTATGGTAGGATTTGAACTTGGAACACAACGAGTTGAAATGAATACTATGAAGTTCTTACAGTTCCATCAATCCACCATCTTGGACAGGTATCTTTTTTTTGTTTTATTTTTTTTTCCCCAACCCTGAAAGGATGAAAACAAAGTAGGTCTTAGCAGAGTTTTAACTCAGATTACATAGAGTCAAAACAATTACCATAAAGCATTCTGTTCAATGCTCTGACTCAGCCACTTTGTTCTTTACATGAGAAATTATTAAAAACGTCTGTTAATTTACATTAAGCCTTCATTTAACTACAGTTCGGGGTTTACACCAGTCATGGGCAAACTGCAGCCCACAGAACGTTTTTAGTAGTGTGGCCTGTCTGATGGTGAACCATGTCTCATGCAGTCTGCTTCTTAAAAAAAAGGTTATTTTTTTTCTTTTTATTCTATTGTGATATAAAAGTATTTTAAATGTGTGGTGACATTTTTTGACTCAATACAATACAGAATTAACAATTATGATATAGACTCTTTTATTTTCTGATGAATGTTGCTTTATTCTTAGCGGGTTCTGTACAAAATAAACCCAAGTATAAAATTTCAAGTCTAGTACTTAAAATATTGCACTGTTTCACCTCCACAAAATTTCTTTGAAATAACATCAATGATTCACAGTAACGAAAAGAAAAAGAAAATGTAACAGAATAAAATGAAATAAATAAATGAAATAAAATATTCCATAAATAGTTTAGCACACTTTATGAGCAAATGAACAACAACTGAGAACAAATTACAGAATTTGCAACAATATCACAGTTGCTGAGAGGGATCTGAAATCTACAGCGAACTACAAATATGAATCATGGCTGGTGAAAGGGTGGGTGGGTGTGTATGTATATGTATATATATATATATATATATATATATATAATTTTTTCAAGAAATCATAAATAGAAAAGAAACAAAAAGGAAGCTATTATACAATTAAATTTATATTATACTTTTGAAACAGACTACTTATTTCTTTGTCCTTTCCTTCTAACCTCATTGAGTTATCAGCTATTTCCATTTCAAATTTTTTTTTTCAAACACCCAAATTCCAAAAATAAAAGAAATCTTAAAAGATTGTTCAAATAAAACAATTTTTTAATAAAATTCAATTTATTAAAATAAATTTTATAAAAAAGTTCAGAATGGTAATTTGTATTTATTTTTAAGTTCATTTAAATTTACCCTTCTCAGTACATTAACAATTTTAGTATCTAACTCGTATGCCTTCTCTTTAGGTATGGCAAGTAAAAGTTACATGCCATACCTAAAGAGAAGATAAGAAACACTACATAGCAAGTGACATAACGCTGTAAAAGGTTTCTTGCAAGATTCTCTCGCCCATTCTCTTAACTCTAACCACTTCCCACTCACCCATACACAATAGCAACTTCTACCTACGGACACTTCCAGTTCTCATCTCCACTCACTTCTACTTGCCTTGTACTTTGAGGTTCTATTACAACACCTTGTCACTATTTTTATCGCTTTTTAGTTCCACCCTGACCACCTCCACCCTCTCCTCTACAATGTGGATAGCTTTGTGGCTCCTCTACAAGAAACCTGTTCTATTTTGGCTCCTTCTCTCTCACCTTAACCTTTCATCTCAAAATATAAAAGTACTTCCCTCTCTTCTACAGCCCCATTCAATCCAAGGGGATCTCGGTGTTGTAGGTTTTGGTAACCTCATTAGTGCTGGTGTCAGATAGCAAGTTCCCTAGACATTTCTATCTTGCATTCTAAGGCTCATAAAACCAGTTACCCAGTTTCTAAAGCATGAAAGTGACCAAGATCACAGCATTTCTCTGAACAAGATGCCACAGTTTAGTGGAATGGAGTAATGTGAAATTAGGTGCTTTTCTCAAGAACACAATGCACCAATTGATCTGGGAACTGAAACTACTATCTTGCAATCCTGAGTGCAATGCAGTAACCACCAGACCATGCTCTTTCGCCCACCCATATTGTTGATAGTTAAGTGAATACAGGCTTGGAATACTAAGCACATCACCTTTCATAATGAGCTGAAGACATTCAAGTTAGGAGTCCAGTACTATATCCACACAACTATTTTGCTTCAAATTTTATGGACAGTGTTTATTTTGGGTTATTTGTCATACATATAACCAGTATCTAAATTTTCTCATGATCTATATTCTGAGAAAGGAAGCTGTGAAAGAATTTGCCTTATTTCTTGCAACTGGTCTCCTTAGTAATAAAAATATTATACAGAGAAAAAAAAAAAAAACAATTTACTTACATAATTTCATACATATATACATATCTGTATAGAATGGATTATAAGTCATTAGAGATTTTGTTAACAGACTCCTGCTGAAATGCACTCCCTTTGGTGCAATTAATTTTGAAAATAATGAAGAATCTGGTAACATAACTTTTCCATTATTAAATTAATGTTTGGAACATAAAATAACAGGGAATTTTGATGGAAGGTTTTAATTTAGATCACTTTGAAACAGGAAGTTTGTATCACAGAACCAGGATCAGCTTGGGTCAGTTGGTATTTAAAGGGGTGGTCATTATTCCTTCGTCCAAACACATCTCAGGCACTTAAATGCTATGACAACATTATTAATCATCATCATTATTATTCGTTCACTAATCACTACAGAATTGTCGAAAGATGTGTAACATTTTAATAATGTTTGCTACTTGGTGATGACACTAATAACCATAGCCTTGTGAACTCCATCACATCAGTTACCAAGCTGAAACTGTAGCTTCTCAATTTATTCATGTTACTAATTTCCATATTTCTTGCATATGATATTAGGTAAACTTACATGCATAACATACAATATGAATGCACATGGGAGCAGATGCAAATGAAAAACTATCAGATTCGCAAGCTTTCTTTGTACATGAATAATCTACAACAGTTTCACCAGCTTTTACAAGTTGCTAAGCATGCACAGGTTAGTAAGTACATAGATTCCTTCTACTCAGTGATGCATGACAATAAATCTGAAGTATGCAACCCCCTTATTATTCTGCTGTTCAGGCTAGATTTCTGGGGGAGGTAGCCTTCACCATGTAGTGTCAATCTTCCCAACCCCAATATCACAAAAGCATGGTGATAATAACAGAATTATGTGCAATAAATACATATTTTATGAATAACAAAGGCTCTCGTTGTTTGGTCCTTTAGTACATATACAGCAACTATGCATGCATGTATACATACATACACACAATGTTGCAGAAAATATACAAATTCATCATCATCAGATTATCGATAATGTTAATTACACTCCTTTATGTTCTCTGAGTTCAAATCCTGACAAAGTAAAATTTTGCTTTCATCTTTTTGGGGCTGGTACCATTTGGTACTGGGACTGATTAATCAACTATGTGCTTGTCTAAAATTCAAGGTCATGTCCTTATAGAAGAAATCATATATATATATATATATATATATATATGTATATATATATGAGAGAGACAGACACACACATGCACATATACACAAAATTGTTCTTATCTGTAGCAAGTATTTCATGCCTCAAAGCAAATGTACTTCAACTTAGCTCCAGTTTAAGTTTCCTGGTGGAATAATATTTCTAATCATTCAGTATACCATATCATATATAAATAAATCATAGAAGCTGAGTCTTCAGCAACAACTGCCTACATTTCATTTTAATGACTAGATAATATTAATACACACATAGTTTCGTCATCCAAAACCTAGTGTATAATATTAGCTATATGTGTGTGTGTATATATTCTTCAATTCTTTTATGTGTTTCAGTCATTTGACTGTGGCCATATATTCATATTTATCAATCATCATCATTTAATGTCCGTTCTCTATGCTGACATGGGTTGGATGGTTTGACAGAAGCTGGCAAGCCAAAGAGCTGTCCAGACTCCAATTGTCTGTTTTAGCATGGTTTCTATAACTGGAGGCCCTTCGTAATGCCAACCACTTTAGTGAACTGGGTGCTTTTTACATGCCATATATATATATATATATATATATATATACTAGGCTATCTGTGATCCATTGGGTCACCAATAATTCAAGGTACCGGGAAAGTCTGAGTTTCTCAACAATGGAGTTTTTTTTGTGGGTTTTTATTTTCTATTCAAGGTTATTTCACATGCTTTTAACAAATGTGACATCAAAATCGTGCATAAACAGCTCCTTTTCCCCAGAAAAGTAAAGATTTGGCTGCTATTTCTTGCACACCCTGCTACCGCGTAACAGGTATTTTGGGTCCTTTATCGCAAGTAGCTGTTACGTGGTAGCAGGTCGTGCTAGAAATAGCAGCCAAATCTTTGGGTGTGAGATACACTGAATGCACTCGAAAGAAATCTATAGACAAAAGCTATTTCACACTGACGTTACAAATGGGTCTTTTATGAAATATTTACTGCATTTTTAAAGTCATTTTCACAATATTTTGCCCATTATAATGTGTCTAATGGAAAGGTAAGAGTTTCTTCCCTTCCAGGGTTAAGTTATTTTCGGAGTATTTTCACATTATGCACCATTTTGGGTATTTATACCCACCAAACCCCGAATATCTCAATAGGCACTGGTCCGATTTATGCAAAATTTGTTTTATTCCGTTTGTATTCATATTTCAAGGGCACTTTACTTTCAAAGTATTTTCCCATTATGTGGCAGTTTAGCTGTGTAACACTGCAAGCAAGCAAGTTTGAAGTTCATTTTTAATGTTATATATCATCATCATCGTTTAATGTCCGCTTTCCATGCTAGCATGGGTTGGACGATTTGACTGAAGACTGGTGAAACCAGATGGCTACACCAGGCTCCAATCTGATTTGGCAGAGTTTCTACAGCTGGATGCCCTTCCTTACGCCAACAATCAGAGAGTGTAGTGGGTGCTTTTACGTGTCACCCGCACGAAGGCCAGTCAGGCGGTACTGGTACTATGTCAAATCTGCTCAAGGGATGTACCAGTACATGTGTGTGATATATATATATATATATATATAGGTGCAAGCGTGGTTCTGTGCTAAGAAGTTTGCTTCCTATCCACATGGTTCTGGGTTCAGTAGTACTGTGTGATACTTTGGGCAAGTGTCTTCCACTGCAGCCTCAGGCCGACCAAAGCCTTGAGTTAATTTGGTAGACAATGTGTGTGTGTGTGTTTCTGTCAAACAACCTGAACAAATGATTTGGTTATAGTGATCAAATGTTCATGCTGCACATTAGCCCTCCATCAAATTGACATAGTCTGAAAAGGTGCACAGTGTACCACATGTCAGGTGTTGAAGTGATTGCAGAGCAACATGAGATGAATTGTTTTGCCCAAGAACACAAGGCACCATTTGGTCTAGAAATTGAAATCACCATCTTGCAATTGTGAATGAAAAACCCTAACCATTAAGCCATGTGCCCTCATATTGTCATCATTATCGTTTAATGTCCATCTTCCATGCATGCATGGCTAGGACAGTTCACAGGAGAGATGGCCAGGTAGAAAAGCTACTCTATGCTACTGTCTGTTTTGGCAGGGTTTTTACGGCTGGATGCCCTTCCTAACACCAACCACTCTGCAGAGTATGGACTCAGTGCTTTACGAAATCTTGTAATGTCAGTTTATTAACACACACATACACACATATATATTTATATATATTGTATCTTTGTGCTAATACTAGCTAAACAGACACATTTTTCTATCAGCTTTGTTTTTTAGTCTTTCCAAGAATGATATCTGCATAGTGTTATAAGCATTTTAAAACTGGCCATTGCCAGTACTGCCTGACTGGCCTTCGTGCGGGTGGCACATAAAAGCACCCACTAGACTCTTGGAGTGGTTGATGTTAGGAAGGGCATCGAGCTGTAGAAACTCTGCCAGATCAGATTGGAGACTGGTGTAGCCATCTGGTTCCCCAGTCAAATCGTCCAACCCATGCTAGCATGGAAAGCAGACGTTAAACGATGATGAAGATGATGATGACACCACCATCATCTTTTAATGTCCATCTTACATGTTAGCATGGGTTGGACAGTTTGACAAGGCACAACTGACTTGAGGATTGCATTGTGCTTCTATTGCTCCAATATCTGTTTTGACATGGTTTCTGCTTTGAGTGCCTTTCCTAACATCGACTACAGAACAGAGAATGCTTGGTACTTTATCCAGACACCAGCACTAGTGAGATTGTCATGCACCCCGCAAGGAGAGGTTAAAGTATAAAAGAAGGGCCAAGATAGGTCATTTGTTTCCTACTTTTAAATAAATATTTAGAATTATAAAAAAAAGTGTTAAGTGAGGTGACAGAATAATAGATTTCATCATTAACCCTTTAAAAAAAAAAAAAACTGACCTATCTAAAAATGCTTCTGTATGTGTGTCTGACAATATTTAACAGCAAGTTTCCAACACATTATGTTCAGAGTTCAAATTCCACAGAGGCCAACTTTACCTTTCATAATTCCAGGGCCAATAAAATAAATACCAATCAAGCACGGGATTGATGTAATCGATTGACCCACTTTACCTTAAAAAAATTACTGGCTTCAGGCCAAAATCTGAAACTATAATTATAAAAGATATGTAAAATCTAATATATATCAAAAGGTAATCAACCTTTCTTTTTGCTAAAATATTTCCTCCTTCCTCCCTCTCCTTTCATAAAGTAAAAAACAGAGTATAATTAAGTAATCCTGAATTTCCTTGCACTGAGGAGTTTCAAGTAAATCGAAATAGCTATACTCAGGTTGTTATAGTTGAATATGAATATTAAGGACTCTATAGTTGAAATGTAAAAAGAAAAGAAAAACCAGTAAATAAATATGTAAAGATTACATTGTATACTCTATCCCATCCAACTAAAATTTTCTTCACTAATGGGAAAAAAAACAACCTAATATTGACTTCTGGAAAGCGAAATCTTTCCCTTGCAATGGTTAACAAATAAATGATCACTGAAGCAACAGCTTTCAAGATTAATAAACTGACTCTACAAGATTTGGTAAAGCCAGATTGGTCTGGCCAACCAACACAAGAGATTTAATGATTGATATCTAATGGCACAGGCCATTGGTTGATGATATCAGATTCCACCATTCATGCAACTGGCTTATGATAGCTGATGTGGTTCAAAACTTGCAGCTACTTTCACTTTCAACTCACTGAAGTTGGTATACAAGAAGCATTTGATATGGATTTGTAAACCAACCTGATCATCACGACACATACTTGCATGTATGGGGACGGGGCAGTACAGTATGAGGATAGTGATCTCAAGACAATTCCATCTACAGATGAACAAAATACTTCAATCTATACATATTGACCACCAATGAAAATATGTTTTATAAAAAACACTTTATAGACTGGCAAAATCATTAGAGTGGTAAACTGGCAAAACCATTAGAATTAGACAATATACTTTGCAGTATTCAGTTACAGCTGTTTTTAGCCAGAGACCAAATTCCACGAAGGTCAACTTCGTCTTTTATCATTTTTTAAATAAACAACAAAGTACTGGCCATCATTATTATCATTTAACATGCTTCCCCAAAAACTTTTGGCCTTCTGCCTAAAATAGAAACGTTATCAACCCTTTTGATACCAAGCCACTTGAGACTATTCCATTTTAAAGTGATTTAAATTAACACTTTCTGTCAGAATTTTTATGTTAATTCATGTTCTAAACACCAGACTAACAACGACAAAATTGTTTCAATAAATTCTTTAGTTTCAAAATTGATTGAAACAAAGCAGTTTTTTTTATTTTTTTTTTTTTTTTTGCAAAAAAATATGGAAACGGAATGTTTAAAGAATGACAAACCGCCTGAATCATTAGTTTATTTAGAGAAATGCCTTGCAGTACTTCTTCCAACTTATTACATTCAGAGCTCAGATCCCAATCAAGTCAGTTTTGCCCTTCATCTTTTTGAGGGTTAATAAAATTAAAGTACTCATCTAGTATTTGAGTCAACATTATCAACTAGTGCTCTCCCCGCAAAATTTCTAGCTATGTGCCTAAATTAGAAACAATTATTACCACACATGGAGTAATATATACAATGTTTTCTTTTATTATTATATATATATCACACTAGTGTAATCATGTTGTCAATAATGACAGCTAATGTTTATTTTAGATAAATCTATTGAAAATGTTAAAATATGAAAATAAAAAAACTATTTTTTTTTAAATAGTAATTTACACACTGTAACAGACTTTGCATTGAACAATCGTTAATAGTAAAAAAATATTCTCTTTGGTTCAATATTTGTTTTAGATATTAATATCAAGCCAATTCAAGAGGAAAAAAATTATCTTGAATCAATCTGAACAGGTAGAGGCTTTAGACATACTATTTAATCTAATAATTTATTTTTTTTCATTTTTAGTGAAAAATATTTGTTGTCAAAAATATTTCTTTGGCTATATTTATTTTCTATGTGCAGTTTTGAATTATTATTTCTAATTCAACTGATTGCCAGTAAAGAAAGAAGGGAGACAGTAAATACACTCCAACATGAGTGAATGACTGGACCTTGTGATCTGTTAATGACCATTGCAGATATTGAAATAATGGGAAAGATATCTGCTTAACCCTTCTGATAGCAACCTCACACCTCAGGAGCCACATTTTGTTCTATGATATAAAGTTCCTTTTTTTCTTTTGTTAAATAAGTTGAGACCTTCCATTAAAATTGCGTGTGAATTTGTTTCTAAATATGACTAAAAACGATAGGCTATTTTCAAAATTAACAGAAACAAAGGCAACACATTTCAACAGAAATAAAGTAACAAAGTATAGTGAAAATATGTAACCAAGTGGTTAGGGTGTTGC